>NC_092258.1:20002570-20077570 GCF_036320965.1 Panulirus ornatus | reverse complement strand
CTGCAAGAGGACACCATAGGATGCAGGAGGACACCATACGATGTAGGATGACATCACAGAGTGCAGGAGGACACCATAGGGTGCAGGAGAATATCATACAGTGTAGGAAAACATCATAGAGTGTAGGAGAACATCACATGTTGTAGGACACCATAGGGTGCAGGAGGACATCATAGGGTGCAGGAGGACATCATAGGGTGTAGGAAGTCACCATAGGGTGCAGGAGGACAGGGTGTAGGACACCATAGGGTACAGGAGGACATCATAGGGTGCAAGAGGACATCATAGGGTGCAGATGGACACAATAGGATGCAGGAGGACATCACAGGGTGTAGGACATCATAGGGTGCAGAACATCATAGAATGCAGGAGGACATCACAGGATGTAGGACAGCATAGGTTGCAGGAGGACATCATAGGGTGCAGAGCACCATAGATTGCAGAATGACACCATAGGATGCAAGAGGACATCACAGGGTGCAGTTCATCAAAGGGTGCAGGAGGACATCACAGAGTGTAGGACACCATACGGTGCAGGAGAACTTCAAAGGATGCAGGCGGATACCATAAGATGTAGGAGGACACCATAGAGTGCAGGGGAACATCATAGGGAGCAGGAAAATACCATAGGGTGTAGGAAGATACCATAGGTTGCAGAAGGATATCAGAAGGTGTAGGACACCATAGGGTGCAGGAGGACATCATAGGATGCAGAAGGACACGATAGGGTGCAGAAGGACACCACAGGATACAGGAGGACATCAGAGGGTGTAGGACATCATAGGGTGCAGGAGGACATCATAGAATGCGAAACACATCAGAGGGTGTAGGACATTATAGGGTGCAGGAGGACATTACAGGATGTATGAAGACACCATAGGATGCAGGAGTACACCATAGGATGCAAGAGGACACCATAGGCTGCAGGAGGACATCATAGGGTGCATTAGGACGCCATAGGATGCAGGAGGACATCATAGGATGCAGAAGGATATTATAAGTAGCTGCAGGACATCATAGGGTGCAGGAGGACATCACAGGGTGTAGGACATCATAAGGTACAGGAGGGCACCATAGGGTGCAGGAGGACATCATAGGCTGCAGGAGACACCACAGGGTGCATGAGGATATCATAGGGTACAGTAGGGCATCAAAGGATGTAGGAGGACACCATAGGGAGCAGAAGGCCCCCACAGGGTGCAGGAGGACACCATAGGATGCAGGAGGTCAACATATGATACAGGACACCATAGGATGCAGGAGGGCATCATAAGATGCAGGAGAACACCATAGGGTGCAGAAGGACACCTTAGGATGCAGGAGGACATCACAGGGTGTAGAACATCATAGGGTGCAAGAAGACATCGTAGAATGCAGAAGGACATCACAAGGTGTAGGACAGCATAGGGTGCGGGAAGACATCATAGGGTGCAGGAGGACATCAGAGGGTGTAGAACATCATAGGGTGCAGGAGGACCATAGAATGCAGGAGAACACCATAGGATGCAGGGGGATACCTTAGGATGCAAGAGGATATTATAGGATGCAGGAGGACATCACAGGGTACAGGAGGACATCACAGGGTGTAGGACATCATAGGGTGCAGAAGGATACCATAGGAGGCAGGAGGACATCATGGAATGAAAGATACACCATAGGGTGCAAAAAGACACCATAGGATGCAGGACATCACAGGATGTAGAACATCATATGGTGCAGGAGGACATCACAGGATGTAGGACATCATACGGTCCAGAACATCATAGAATACAGGAGGACATCACAGGATGTAGGACAGCATAGGTTGCAGGAGGGAACCATACAGTGCAGATGACACCATAGGATGCAGGAGGACATCAGAGGTTGCAGGAGTTCATCACAGGGTTCAGGAGGACATCACAGGGTGTAGGACACCAAAGAGTGCAGGAGAACTCCAGAGGGTGCAGGTGGATACCACAGGATGCAGCAGGACACCATAGGGTGCAGGAGAACAACATAGAGTTTAGGAGGACACCATAGGATGCAGGTAGACATCATAGAATGCAGGACACCATAGGGTGCAGAAAGACACCATAAAATGCAGGAGGACATCACAGTGTTTTGGACATCATAGGGTGCTGGAGGACATCATAGAACGCAAGAGGACATCACAGGGTGTAGGACAGCATAGGGAGCAGGAGGACACAATAGGGTACAGAATGACACCATAGGGTGCAAGAGGACATCAGAGATTATAGGAGGTCATCACAGGGTGCAGGAGGACATCATAGAGTGTAGGACACTATAGGGTGAAGGAGAGCTCCATAGGGTGCAGGTGGATACCATAGGATCAAGACACCATAGGGTGAAGAGGAACATCATAGTGTGCAGGAGAATACCATAGGGTGTAGGCAGATACCATAGGATGCAGTAGGACATCAGAAGGTGTAGGACACCATAGGATGCAGGAGGATACGATAGGGTGCAGAAGGACACCATAGGATGCAGGACATCACAGGGTGTAGGGCATCATAGGGTGCAGGAGGACATCATAAAATGCAGAACATCACAAGGTGTATGACAGCATACGATGCAGAAGGACATCACAGGGTGCAGGAGGACATCACAGTGTGTAGGACATCATAGGGTGCAGGAGGTTATCACAGGGTACAGGAGGACATCACATAATGTAGGACACCATAGGGCGCAGGAGGACAACACAGTGTATGACACCATAGGGTACAGAACATCATAGAGTGCAGGAGGACACCATAGGATGCAAGTAGACATCATAGGATGCAGGAGGACACCATAGGGTGCAGAAAGACACCATAGGATGCAGGACATCACGGGGTGTATGACATCATAGCGTGCAAGAGGACATCATAGAATGCAAGAGGACATCACAGGTTATAGGACAGCATAGGGTGCAGGAGGACATCACAGGGTGCCGGAGGACATCATAGGGTGCAGAAGGACACGATGGGGTGTAGGACACCATAGGATGCAGGAGGACATCACAGAATGCAGAACATCATATGGTGTAGGAGGACATTACAGAGTGTAGGACATCATAGGATGCAGGAGAACATTGTAGGATACAGGGCGACACCATAGGATAGAAGATGATACCATATGATGCAGGAGGACATCAGAGAGTGCAAGAGGACATCACAGGGTGCAGGTGGATATTACAGAGTTTAGGACATCATAGGGTGCAGGAGGACACCATAGAGTGCAGGAGGATATCATAGCTTGCAGGAGGACACCATAGGATGCAGGAGTATACCATAGGATGCAGAAGGACTTCATAGGGTGCAGGAGGACACTATAGGGTGCAGGAGGATATCATACGGTGTAGGAAAATATCATAGAGTGCAAGAAGACATCACATGGTGTAGGACAACATAGGGTAGAGTAGGACAACATAGGGTTCAGAAGGACATCAAAGGATGTAGGACACCATAGGGTGCAGGAGAACATCATAGGATGCAGGACATCATAGGGTGTAGAAAGACACCATAGGGTGCAGGAGGACATCGGAGGTTGTAAGACACCATACAGTGCAGGAGGACATCATAGGGTGCAAGAGGACACCATAGGGTGCAGAAGGACACAATAGCATGCAGCAGGACATCATAGGGTACAGGACATCCTAGGGTGCAGGAGAGCATCATAGAATGCAGGACATCACAGGGTGTAAGACAGCATAGAGTGCAGGAGGACATCAGAGGGTGTAGAACATCTTAGGGTGCAGAAGGACACCATAGGGTGTAGGAGGACATTATAGGATGCAGGGGTCACCTTAGGGTGCAAGAGGACACCACAGAATGTAGGAGAACATCATAGAGTGCAGGAGGGCATCATAGAATGCAAGAGGACACCAGTGGTGCAGGAGGATACCATAAAGTGCAGGAGGATATTATAGGGTGTAGGATGACATAAGGTGCAGAACATCCCAGCGGGCAGGAGGACATCATAGGGTATAGGACATCATACGATGCAGGACACCATAGAGTGCAGGAGGACATTATAGTATGCGGGAGAACACCAAAGAATTAAGAAGGACACCATAGGATGCAGGAGGACATCATAGGGTGCAGGAGGACATTAGTGTTGGAGTAGGACATCACAAGATGTAGGATATCATAGGGCGCAGGAGGACACCATATGGTGCAGGAGGATATAATAGGGTGTAGGAAGACATCATCGGGTGCACGAGGACATCACAGGGCGTAGGACACCATAAGGTGCAGGAGGACATCATGAGGTGCAAGAGAACATTAGAGGGTGTAGGACATCATAGGGTGCACGAGGACATCACAGGGCGTAGGACACCATAGGGTGTAGGAGGACATCATAAGGTGCAAGAGAACATTAGAGGGTGTAGGACACCATAAGGTGCAGGAGGACATCATAGGATACAGGTGACGCCATAGGATGCAGGTGGACATCATAGGGTGCAGAAGGACACCATAGGGTGTAGGAGAAATCCATAGGGTGCAGGCGGATATCACAAGGTATAGGACACCATAGGGTGCAGGAGGACATCATCCGATGCAGGAGAACACCCTATGGTGTAGAAGGACACCACTGGATGGAGGAGGACACCATAGGGTGCAGGAGGATATCATAGGTTGCAGGAAGACATCATAGGGTGCAGAAAGACAATATAGGATGCAGAAGGACATCATAACATGAAGGAATTCATAGGATGCAGGAAGACACCATATGGTGCAGGAGGACATCAAAGGTGCAGAAGGACATCATAGGGTGCAGGAGGGCACCGTAGGCAGCAGGAGGACACCATAGGATGCAGGGAGAAATCATACGATGAAAGTGGTCACCCTAGGTTGCAAAAGGAAACCATATGGTGTAGGAGGACATTATAGGGTGCAGGAGAACATCATAGGGTGCAAGAAGACAGCAAGAGTGCAGGAGGACACCAGAGGGTGCAGGAGTACACCATAAGATACAGGAGGACACCATAGGGTGCAGGAGGACATTATAGGGTGTGGGACACTACAGGATACAGAAGGACATTATAGGGTGCACAAGGAAACCATAAGGTGTAGGAGGACATCATAGGGTGCAAGAGGACATCACAGGGATTAGGACACCAAAGGGTGCAGGAGGACATCATTGAGTGCAGGAGGACTTCAGTGGGTGTAGGAGGACACCATAAGGTGCAGGAAGACATTACAGTGTGTAGGACACCATAGGGTGCAGGAAGATATCATAGGCTGCAGAACACCATAGGGTGTATGAGGAATTCATAGGATGGAGGAAGACACCAGAGGGTGCAGAACATCATAGGGTGCAGGGGGACACCATAAGATGTAGTAGAACACCAAAGGAGGCAGGAGGACATCACAGTTTGTAGGACACCATATGGTGCAGAAAGACATCATAGGATGCATAAGGACACCATAGGGTGCAGGAAGATACCATAGGATGCAGGAGGACTACATAGGGAACAGGAAGACATCATAGGGCGCAGAACATCATACGGTGCAGGACACCATAAGATGGAGGAGGACATCGTAGGATGCAGGAGGACGTCATAGGATGCAGGAGGACATCATAATTGTGAGAGGACACCATAGGATGCAGGAAGATATCACAGGGTGTAGGACACCAGAGGGTGCAAGAGGACATCATAGGGTGCAGTAGAACAGCATAGGGTGTAGGAGGAATTCATAGGAAACAGGAGGACACCATAGGGTGCAGGAGGACATTATAGGGTGCAGGAGGACACCATAGGGTGTATGAGGACATTATAGGGTGCAGGAGGACACCATACGATGTAGGACATCAAAGGGAGCAGGAGAACAACATAGGGTTCAGGATGATATCATAGAGTGTAGAAAGACACCATATGGTGCAGGAGGACATCACAGGGTTCATGACACCATAGGGTGCAGGAGGACAGCAAAGGGTGGAGAAGGATACCATAAGGTGTAGGAGGATACAGTAGGGTGAAGGAGGACATCACAGGGTGTAGGAAACCAAAAGGTGCAGGAGGACATCATAAGATGAAGGAAATCACCATAGGGTTAGGGAGAAATTTATAAGATGCAGGAGGACACAATAGGGTTCAGGAAAACATCTTAGGGTGCAAGAGGACACCATAAGGGGTAGGAGGATACCATAGGTTGCATTAGAACACAATACGATGCAGGAAAAGATCACAGTTTGTAGGAAACCATAGGAAACAGAGGGACATCATAGGGTGCAGAAGGACACCATAAGTTGTAGAACACCATAGGGTGCAGGAAGATATCACAGGGTATAGGACACCATAGGGTGCTGGAGGGCATCACCCGATGCAGGAAAACATCCTATGGTGTAGGACACCATAGGATGCAGGACATCATAGTTTGCAAGAGGACATCATAGGGTGCAGGAGGACACCACAGGATGCAAAAGGACGTCATAAGATGAAGGAGGAATCCATAGGATGCAGGAAGACACCATATGGTGCAGGAGGACGTCATAGGTGCAGAAGGACATCATAGGGTGCAGGAGGACATGCAGGCTGCAGAAGGACACCATAGAATGCAGGAGGAAATCATAGGATGAAGGAGGTCACCCTAGGTAGCACAAGGAAACCATATGGTGTCGTAGTATATCATGGGGTGCAGGAGGACATCATAGGGTGCAAGAGGACAGCAAGAGTGTAGGAGAATACCATAGGGTGCAGGATGACACCATAAGATATAGGAGGACACCACAGGGTGCGGGAGGACATTGTAGGGTGTGGGACACCACAGGATACAGAAGGACATTATAGGGTGCACAAAGAAACCATAAGGTGTAGGAGTACATCATGGGTGCAAGAGGACATCACAGGGTTTAGGACACCAAAAGATGCAGGGGGACATCATAGGATGCAGGAGGACTTCAGTGGGTGTAGGACACCATAAGGTGTAGGAGAACATTAGAGGATGTAAGACACCATAGGGTGCAATAAGATATCATAGGGTGCAGAACACCATAGGGTGTATAAGGAATTCACAGGATGTAAGAGGACACCAGAGGATGCAGAATATCACAGGGTGCAGGGGGACACCAGAGGGTGCAGAACATCATAAGGTGCAGGGGACACCATAGGATGTAGTAGGACACCAAAGGAGACAAGAGGACATCACAGTTTGTAGGACACCATAGGGTGCAGGAGGACATCATAGGATGCAGAAGGACACCGTAGGGTGCAGGAAGACACCATAGGATGCAGGAGGACTACACAGAGAGCAGGAGGATATCAAAGGGCGCAGAACATCATAGGGTGCACGAGGACACCATAGGATGGAGGACATCGTAGGATGCAGGAAGACATCATAGGATGCAGGACACCATGATTGTAGGAGGACACCATCAGATGCGGGAAGATAACACAGGGTGTAGGACACCAGAGGGTGCAGGAGGACATCATAGGGTGCAGGAGAGCAGCATAGGGTGAGGAGGAATTCATAGGAAACAGGACACCATAGGGTGCAGGAGGACATTATAGGGTGCAGGGAGACACCATAGGATGTAGGACATCATAGGGAGCAGGAGGACAACATAGGGTGCAGGATCATATCATAGGGTGTAGAAAGACACCATATGGTGCAGGAGGACATCACAAGGTGCATGACACCATAGGGTGCAGGAGGACATAATAGGGTGGAGAAGAATACCATAAGATGTAGGAGGACAGAATAGGGTGAAGGAGGACATCACAGGGTGTAGGAAACCATAAGGTGCAGGAGGACATCATAGGATGCAGGAAAACACCATAGAGTCTAGGAGGAATTCAGTGCAGGACACAATAGGGTGCAGGAAAACATCTTAGGGTGCAAGAGGACACCGTCAACCATAGGGTGCAGGAGGACATCGTAGGATGCAGGAGATCACCTTAGGGTGCAGGAGGACACCATAAAGTGTAGAAGGACAGCTTAGGGTGTAGGAGGACAACATAGAATTTAATAGACACCAAAGGTGCAAGAGGACACCAAAGGGTGTAGGAGGATATCATAAGGTGTAGGATGACATCATAAGGTGCAGGAGGACATCGCAAGGTGCAGGATATCACTGGGTGTAGGGCATCATAGGGTGCAGGACACCATAGGGTGCAGGAAGACATTATAGTATGCAGGAGGACACCAAGGGATGAAGCAGTACGCCATATGATGCAGAGGACATCATAGTGTGCAGGAGGACATCAGAGGTGGAGGAGGACATCACAAGATGTAGGACATCATATGGTGCAGGAGGACACCATAGGGTGCAGGAGAATACCATAGGGTATAGAAAGACATCATATTGTGCACGAGGACATCACAGGGTGTAGGGCATCATAGGGTGCAGGACACCATAGGGTGCAGGAGGACATTATAATATGCAGGAGGACAACAAAGGATGAAAGAGGACGATCTAGGATGCAGAGGACATCATGGGGTGAAAGAGGATATTAGAGTTGCAGGAGGACATCAAAGGATGGAGGACATCATAGGGCGCAGGAGGACACCATAGGGTGTAGGAGAATACCATAGGGTGTAGAAAGACATTATATTGTGCACGAGGACATCACAAGGTGTAGAACACCATAGGGTGCAGGAGGACATCATAGGGTGCAGGAGAAAATCACTGTGTAGAACACCATAATGTGCAGGAGGACATCTTAGGATGCAAGTGACACCTTAGGGTGCAGAAGGACATCATAGGGTGCAGGAGGACAGAATAGGGTGTAGGAGAATACCATAGGGTGCAGGAGGACATCGCAGGGTATAGGGCACCATAGGGTGCAGGATGACATCATCCGATGCAGTAGAACACCATATGGTGAATGACACCATAGGATGAAGGAGGACATCATAGGGTGCAAGAGGGTATCATAGGTTGCACGAGGACATCATAGGATGCAGGCGGACACCATAGGATGCAAATTGACATCTTAGGATGGAGGACCGATAGGATGCAGAAGGACACAATAGGGTGCAGAAGGACATCATGATTTGCAGAAGGGCATCATAGGGTGCAGAAGGACATCGTAGATTGCAGGCGGACACCATAGGCTGTAGGAGGAAATCATAGGATGCAGGTCACCATAGGGTGCACGAGGAAACCATAGGGTGTATGAGGACAACATGGGGAGCAGGAAGGCATCATTGGGTGCAAGACGACAGCAAGAGTTCAAGATGACACCATAGGGTGCAGGAGGACACCATAAGATGAAGGAGGACCCATAGGGTGCAGGACACCATTGGGTGCAAGAGGACACCATAGAGTGTAGGAGGATGTCATAGGGTGCGGGAGGACACCAATGGATGCAAGAGTACATCATACGGAGCAGAACATCACAGAGTGTAGGACATCATAGGGTACAGGAAGACATCATAAGGTACAAGAGGACATCGGGGAGTACAGGAGGACATCATAGGTTACAGGAGGACATTATAGGTTGCAGGAGGACACCATAGGATGCAGAAGGACGTCATAGGATGAGGGAGGGATTCATAAGATGCAGGAAGACACCATTTGGTGCAGGAGGACATCGTAGGGTGCAGAAGGATATCATGGGTTGCAGGAGAACACCATAGGCTGCAGGAGGACACCATAGGATGCAGGAGGAAATCATAGGATGAAGGAAGTCACCCTAGGGTGCACAAGGAAACCATTTGGTATAGGAGGACATCATAGGGTGCAGGAGGACATCATAGGATGCAAGAGGACAGCAAGAGTGCAGGAGGACACCATAGGGTGCAGGAGGACACCATAAGATGCAGGAGGACCCATAGGGTGCAGAAGGACACCATAGGGAGCAGGAGAACATCATAGGGTGTGGGACACCACAGGAGGTAGAAGGACATCATCGGGTGCACAAGAAAACCATAAGGTTTAGGAGGACATCATAGGGTGCAAGAGGACATCACAGGGTCTAGGACACCAAAGGGTGCAGGAGGACATCATAGGGTGTAGGAGGACACCATAGGGTGCAGGAGAACATCACAGGGTGTAGGGCACAATAGGGTGCAGGAAGCTATAGGCTGCAGGAGAACACCATAGAGTGTATGAGGAATTAGTAGGATGTAGGAGGACACCAGAGGGTGCAGAACATCATAGGGTGCAGGGGAACACCAGAGGGTGCAGAACATCATAGAGTGCAGGGGCACATCATGGGATGTAGTAGAAAATCAAAGGAGGCAGAAGGACACCACAGTTTGTAGGACACCATAGGGTGCAGGAGGACATCATAGGATGCAGGAGGATACCATAGGGCGCAGGAAGATAACATAGGATGCAGGAGGACAACATAGGGAGCAGGAGGACATCATAAGACACAGAACATTATATCGTGCAGGAGGACACCATAGGATAGAGGACATCGTAGGTTACAGGAGGACATCCTAGGATGCAGGAGGACACCATAATTGTAGGAGGACACCATAGGATGCAGGAAGACATCACAGGGTGTAGGACACCAGAGGGTGCAGAACATCATAGGGTGCAGTAGAACAGCATAGGGTGCAGAAGGAATTCATAGGAAACAGGACACCATAGGGTGTAGGAGGACACCATAGGGTGTAGGACATCATAGGGAGCAGGAGGGCAACATAGGGTGGAGGATGATATCATAAGGTGTAGAAAGACATCATAGTTTGCAGTAGGACATTAGAGGGTGCATGACACCATAGGGTGCAGGAGGACATCATAGGGTGGAGAAGGATACCATAAGATGTAGGAGGACGCCATAGTGTGAAGGAGGACATCACAGGGTGTAGGAAACCATATGGTGCAGGAGGACATCAAAGGATGCAGAACACCATAGGCTCAAGGAGGAATTCATAGGATGCAGGACACAATAGGGTGCAGGAAAACCTCTTAGGGTGCAAGAGGACACCATAAGGGGTATGAGGACACCATAGGTTGCAGAACACCATAGGATGCAGGAAGATCTCAGTTTGTAGGACACCATAGGAAACAGTTGGATATCATAGGAGGCAGGAAGATATAACAGTTTGTAGGACACCATAGGAAACAGATGGATATCATAGGATGCAGGAGGACACCATAGGATGCATGAGGACACTATAGAATGCAAGAGGACACTGTAGGATGAAGGAAGGCATCATAAGGTGCAGGAGGGTATCATAAAGTGCAGGAGGACACCATAGGGTGCAGGAGAATATCACAGGATGCAGGAGGGCACCATAAGGTGCAGGAGGACGCCATAAGGTGTAGGAGGACATCATTGGGTGAAGGAGGACACCATAGGGGATAGAAGTACACTAGGGATGCAGGAGGACACCATAAGATGCAGGTCATCATAGGGTGCAAGAGGACATCATAAGGTGCAGGAAGATACTATAGGGTGCAGGAGGACTCCATAGGGTGCAGGAAGAAATCCTAGGATGCAGATCACCTTAGGGTGCAGGAGGACACCATAAAGTGTAGGAAGACAACATAGGATGCAGGAGGACATCAGAGAATGCAATAGGACACCAAAGGTGCAGATGGACACCATAGGGTGCAGAGGGAAATCATAGGATGTAGGATGACATCATAAGGTGTAGGATATCGCAAGGTGCAAGACGTCACAGAGTGTAGGGCATCATAGGGTGCAGGACACCATAGGGTGCAGGAGGACATAACAGTATGCAGAAGACACCAAAGGATGAAGGATGACACCATAGGATGCAGAGGACATCATAGGGTGCAGGAAGACATTAGAGGTTCAGGAGGACATCACATGATGTATGACATCATGGGATGCAGGAGGACACCATAGGGTCCAGAATACCATAGGGTGTAGAAAGACATCATAGTGTGCATGAGGACGTCACAGAGTGTAGGACACCATAGGATGCAGGACATCATATCGTGCAGGAGAACATCACTGAGTGTAGGACACCATAGGGTGCAGGAGGACATCATAGGATGCAGGTGACACCATAGGGTGCAAGAGGATATCATAGGGTGCATGAGGACAGAATAAACATCATAGGTTGCAAGAGGACATCATAGGGTGCAGGAGGACACCAAAGGATGCAGAAGGACATCATAGGATAAAAGAGGAACTCATAGGATGCAGGAAGACACCACATGGTGTAGGAGGACACCCTAGGGTGCAGGAGGACATCAAAGGGTATAGGACACCATAGTGTGCAGGAGCACATCATCCGATGTAGTAGAACGCCATATGGTGCAAAGGGACACCATAGGATGGAGGAGGACACCATAGGGTGCAAGAGGGCATCATAGGCTGCAGGAGGACATCATAGGATGCAGGAGGACACCATATAATGTAGAATGACATCATAGGATGAAGGAGGACATAATAGGATGCAGAAGGACACCATAAGGTGCAAAAGGACATAATAAGTTGCAGAAGGACATCATAGGGTGCAGAAGGACACCGTAGGTTGCACGAGGAGACCATAGGGTGCAGGAGGAATTCATATGATGCAGGAAGTCACCCTGGGGCGCACGAGGAAACCAGAGGAGGGTGTATGAGGACAACATAGGGTGCAGGAGGACATCATAGGTTGCAAGAGGACAGGAAGAGTTCAAGAGGACACAATAGGGCGCAAGAGGACACCATAGGGTGCAGGAGGACACCATAAGATGCAGGAGGACCCATAGGGTGCAAGAAGCCATAGGGTACAAGAGGACACCATAGGGTGTAGGAGGATGTCATAGGGTGCAGGAGGACACCAGTGGATGCAAGAGATCACATGAAGCAGGACATCATAGGGTGTAGGAAGACATCATAGGATGCAGGAGGACATTGGGGAGTGCAGGACGACATCATAGGTTGCAAGAGGACATCATAGGGTGCAGGAGGACACTATAGGATGCAGAAGGACATCATAGGATAAAAGAGGAATTCATAGGATGCAGGAAGACACCAAATGGTGCAGGAGGACATCTTAGGGTGCAGATGGACATCATAGGGTGCAGGAGGACACCGTAGGCTGCAGGAGGACACCATATGATGCAGAAGGGAATCAGAGGATGAAGAAGGTCACCCGAGGGTGCACAAGGAAACCATATGGTGTAGGAGGACATCATAGGGTGCAGGAGGACATCATAGGGTGCAAGAGGACAGCAAGAGTGCAGAAGGACACGAAAAGGTGCAGGACACCATAAGATGTAGGAGGACCTATAGGGTGCAGGAGGGCGCCATAGGGTGCAGGGGGACATTATAGGGTGTGGGACACCACAGGATGAAAAAGGACATCATAGAGTGCACAAGGAAACCATAAGGTGTAGGAGGACATCATAGGGTGCAAGAGGACATCGCTGGGTTGAGGACACCAAAGGGTGCAGGAGGACATCATAGGGTGCAGGAGGACTTTAGTTAGTACTGAAGGACACCATAAGGTGTAGGAAGACATCACAGGGTGTAGGACACCATAGGGTGCAGGAGAATATCATAGGCTGCAGGAGAACACCATAGGATGTATGAGGAATTCATAGGATGTAAGAGGACACCAGAGGGTTCAGAACATAAGGTGCAGGGGTACATCAGAGGGTGCAGAACATCATAGGGTGTAGGGGGACACCATAGGATGTAGTAACACAACAAAGGAGGCAGGAGAACATCACTGTTTGTAGGACACCATAGGGTGCAGGAGGACATCATAGGATGCAGGAGGACACCATAGGGTGCAGAAAGACACCATAAGATGCAGGAGGACAACATAGAGAGCAGAAGGACATCATAGGGCGGAGGCGAACACATCATAGGGTGCAGGAGGATACTATAGGATGGAGGAGGACATAGTAAGATGGAGGAGGAATCATAGGATGCAGGAGGACACCATAATTATAGGAGGACAGCATAGGAAACAGGAAGACATCAGGGCGTAGAACGCCAGAGGGTGCAGGAGGACATCATAGGGTGAAGGACATCAGCATAAGATGCAGGAGGAATCTATAGAAAACAGGAGGACTCCATAGGGTGCAGGAGGATATTATAGGGTGCAGGAGGATATTATAGGGTGCAGGAGGACACCACAGGATGTAGGACATCATAGGGAGCAGGATAACAACATACAGTGCAGGATATCATAGGGTGTAGAAAGACACCAAAGGGTGCAGTGGGACATCACAGGGTACATGACACCATATGGTGCAGGAGGACATCATAGGGTGCTGTAGAACATCATAGCGTGCAGGAGGACACCATAAAGTGCAGGAAGATACCATAGGGTGCATGAGGATATCATAGGATGCAGGAAGACACTTTAGGGTGTAAGAGGACATCATAGGGTGTAGGAGGACACCATTGGGTGCTGTAGGACACCACAGGGTGCACGAATACACCATAGGGTGCATGAAGACATCATAGGGTGCGTGAGGACACCTTAGGGTGCAAGAGGACACCATAGGGTGCAGGAAGATACTACAGGGTGCAAGAGGACACCATAGGGTGCAGGAAGACACCATAGGGTGCATGAGGATATCATAGGATGCAGGAGGACACTATAAGGTGTAAGAGGACACCATACGATACAGAAAGACATCATAGTGTGCAGGAGGACACCGTGGGGTGCAGGAGGATACCATAGGGTGCTGTAGAACATCATATCGTGCAGGAGGACACCATAGGGTGCAGGAAGACGCCATAGGGCGCATGAGGATATCATAGGGTGCAGGAGGACTCCTTAGGGTGTAAGAGGACTTCATAAGGTGTAGGGGGATACCATTGGGTGGTGTAAGACACCATAGGGTGCACGAGTACACCATAGGGTGCATGGAGACATCATAGGGTGCATGAGGACACCTTAGGGTGCAAGAGGACATCATAGGGTGCAGCAGGACATCACAGAGTGCAGGAGGACATCATTGGGTGCAGGATGAAGCCATAGGGTAAGGGAGGACACCATAGGATGCAGGAGGACATCATGGAATGAATGAGGACACCATAGGGTGCAGGAGGGCACCATATTTTGCATTAGGACACCACATGATGCAGTAGGCCACCATAGGATGCAGGAAGACATACTATTTTGCAGTTGGATACCATAGGGTGCAGGAGGACACCATAGGGCGTAGAAGGACATCAAATGGTGCAGGACCAATCCATACGGTTCGGAAGGACACCATAGGGTGTAGAAGGACATCATTTGGTGCAGGAGGACATCATTGGGTGCAGGAGGGCACCTAAGGATGCAGGAGGACACCTTAGGGTACAGGAGGACACCATATGATGCACGAGAACACCATGATTTGCAGGAGGGCAACATAGGGTGCTGGAGGACACCATAGGATACAAGAGGACCTCATATTGTGCAAGAGGGCACCATAGGGTGTAGAAGGACACCATATGTTGCTGGAGGAAATCATAGGGTGCAAGAATGCACCATAGGGTGCAGGTGGGCACAATAAAACACAGGATGACACCATAAGATGCAGGAGGACACCTTATTGTCCAGGAGGAAAACATAGTGTGCAGGAGGACACCCTAGGGTGTAGAAGGACATCATATGTTGCTGGAGGAAATCATAGGGTGCAGGAGTGCACCATAGGGTGCAGGCAGGCACAATAAGACACAGGATGACACCATAAGATGCAGGAGGACACCTTAATGTCCAGGAGGAAAACATAGTGTGCAGGAGGACACCTTAATGTCCAGGAGGAAAACATAGTGTGCAGGAGGACACTAAAGGGTGTAGGAGGACATCTTAGGGTGCAGGAGGACACTATAGGATGCAGGAGGACATCATATTGCGCAGGAGGACACCATATGGTACAGGAAGACACCAAAGGATATAAAAGGACATCATATGGAGTGGGAAGACATCATAGGTTGCAAGAGGGCACCTTAGAGCGAAGGAGGACACCTTAGGGTACAGGAGGTCATAATAGGTTGCAGGACGACACCATAGAGTGCAAGAGGACATCATAGGGTTCAGGAGGACACCATAGGGTAAAGGAGGACACCATATGATGCAGGAGAACATCATAGGATGCAGGAGGACATCATAGGGTACAGGAGTATAATATAGGGTGCAGAACACCATACGGTGAAGAACACCGTAGGATGCAAGAGGACACCATAGTGTGTGGGAGGACTTCTTAAGATGCGGGAGGACAGCATAGGGTGCAGGAGGACACCATAGAGTGCAGGAGGACACCATAGTTTTCAGAAGACATCTTAAGATGCAGGAGGACACCATAGGGTGCAGGAGGACATCATAGGGTGCAGAACACCATAGGGTGCAGGCAGACATCATAGGGTGCAGGAGGACACCATTGGGTGCTAGAGGAAACCATCGGGTGCACGAAGACACCATAGGGCGCAGGAGGGAATCATACGATGCAGTCGAACACCTTAGCGTGCAGGAGGACACCATAGGGTGCACGAAGACACCATATGGTGCAAGAGGACATCCTATGGTGCAGGAGGACACCATAGGATGCAGGAGGACACCAACGGATGCAGAAGGACATCATAGGATGCAGGAGGTGACCATAGGGTGAAGGAGGACACCATATTTTGCAGGAGGACACCTTATGGTGCAGTACGACACCATAATGTGTAGAAGGATATCATATGTTTCAGGAGGACATCATAGGGTGTATGAGGGCACCATAGGGTGCTGGCGGACACCAAAGGGTGCAGGATGACACCATAAGGTGCAGGAGGACACCTTAATGTTCAGGAGGACAACATAGGGTGCAGGAGGACACGATAGGGTGTAGGAGTACATCACAGGGTGCAGGAGGGCCCTATACGATGAAGGAGAACATCATATTTTGCAGGAGGACACCATAGGCCACAGAAGGAGACCATAGGGTGTAGAAGGACATTATATAGTGCGGGTGGACATCATATATTGCAGGAGGGCACCATATGGTGCAGGAGGACACCATACTGTGCAGGAGGTCATCATAGGTTGCAGGACGACACCATAGGGTACAGGAGAACATCATAGGGTACAGGAGGACACCATTTGGTGCAGGAGGATATCATAAGGTTCAGGAGTGCAACACAGTGTGCAGGAGGACAAAATAAGGAGCAGGAGGACAACATAGGGTGCAGGAGGACAGTATAGGATGCAGGAGGACATCATAGGATGCAAGAGGACACCATAGGGTGTAGGAGGACACCATACGATGCAACAAGACATCAAAGGGTGCAGAAGGACACCATGGGGTTCAATGCGACACCATAGTGTGCAGAACATCATATGGTGCAGAAGGACACTGTAGAGTGCATGGGGACATCATAGGGTGCAGGAGGGCACCATAGGGTGTAGGAGGACACCATACGATGCAACAAGACATCAAAGGGTGCAGAAGGACACCATGGGCTTCAATACGACACCACAGTGTGCAGAACATCATATGGTGCAGAAGGACACTGTAGAGTGCATGGGGACATCATAGGGTGCAGGAGGGCACCATAGGTTGCAGGATAACAGCATAAGATGCAGGAGGACACCTTAATGTCCAGGAGGAAAACATAGTGTGCAGGAGGACACCCTAGGGTGTAGAAGGACATCATATGTTGCTGGAGAAAATCGTTTGGTGCAGGAGTGCACCATAGGGTGCAGGCGGGCACAATAAGATACAGGATGACACCATAAGATGCAAGAGGACACCTTAATGTGCAGGAGGAAAACATAGTGTGCAGGAGGACACTATAGGGTGTAGGCTGAGATCCTAGGGTGCAGGAGGATACCATAGGATGCAGGAGGATACCATAGGATGCAGGAGGACATCATATTGCGCAGGAGGACACCATATGGTGCAGGAGGACACCAAAGAGTATAAAAGGACATCATAGGTTGCAGAAGGGCACCTTAGAGTGAAGGAGGACACCTTAGGGTACAGGAGGTCATAATAGGTTGCAGGACGACACCATAGTGTGCAAGAGGACATCGTAGGGTGCAGGAGGACACCATAGGGTGAAGCAGGACACCATATGATTCAGAACATCATAGGATGCAGGAGGACACCATAGGGAACAGGAGTATAATATAGGGTGCAGAACACCATACAGTGAAGGGGAACACCATAGGATGCAAGAGGATACCATAGCGTGCGGGAGGACTTCTTAGGATGCAGGAGGACAGCAAAGGGTGCAGGAGG
This sequence comes from Panulirus ornatus, assembly GCF_036320965.1. NCBI lineage: Eukaryota > Metazoa > Arthropoda > Malacostraca > Decapoda > Palinuridae > Panulirus > Panulirus ornatus. The sequence continues at coordinate 20,059,504 of NC_092258.1, read as the reverse complement.
ACACCATAGGGTGCAGGAGACATCTTAGGGCGCAGGAGGACACCACAGGGAGCTGGATTACACCATAGGGTGCAGGAGGACATCATAGGGTGCAGGAGAACGCCATAGGGTGCAGGAAGACATCATAGGGTGCAAGAGGACACCATTAGGTGCTGGAGGAAACCATAGGGTGCACGAGGACACCATAGGGCGTAGAAGGGCATCATACGATGTAGTCGAACACCTTAGCTTGCAGGAGGACACCATAGGGTGCATGAAGACATCATATGGTGCAAGAGGACATCTTAGGGTGCAGGAGGGCACCATAGGGTGCAGGAGGACACCAAAGGATGTAGGAGGACACCATAGGATGCAGAAGGTGACCAAAGGGTGCAGGAGGACACCATATTTTGCAGGAGGACACCTTATGGTGCAGTAGGACACCATAATGTGTAGGACATCATATGTTGCAGGAGGAAATCATAGGGTGCAGGAGGGCACAATAGGGTGCTGACGGACACCAAAGGGTGCAGGATGACACCATAAGGTGAAGGAGGACACCTTAATGTTCAGGAAGACAACATAGGGTGCAGGAGGACACGATAGGGTGTAGGAGTACATCATAGGGTGCAGGAGGACGCCATAGGATGGAGGAGAAGATCATACTTTGCAGGTCACCATAGGCCACAGGAGGAGACCATAGGGTGTAGAAGGACATTATATGGCGCAGGTGGACATCATAGACTGCAGGAGAGCACCATATGATGCAGGTCACCATAGGGTGCAGGAGATCATCATAGGTTGCAGAACGACACCATAGGGTGCAAGAGGACATGATAGGGTGCAGGAGGACACCATTAGGTGCAGGAGGATATCATAAGGTGCAAGAGTGCAACACAGGGTGCAGGGGGACAACATAGGGTGCAGGAGGACAGCATGGAATGCAGAAGGACATCATAGGGTGCAAGAGGACACCATAGCGTGCGGGAGGACTTCTTAGGATGCAAGAGGACACCATAGGGTGCAGGAGAGCACCATAGGGTGCAGGCGGACGCCAGAGGGTGCAGGATGACACCATAAGTTGCGGGAGTACACCTTAATGTGCAGGAGGACAACATAAAGTGCAGGAGGACATGATAGGGTGTAGGAGGACATCATAGGGTGCAGGAGGACACCATAGGAAGGAGGAGAACATTATATTGTGCAGGAGGAATCTATAGGGTGCAGGAAGACATCGTAAGGTGCAGGAGGAGTACAACATAGGGTGCAGGAGTACACCATAGGGTGCAGGAGGACAACATAGGATGCAAGGGAATAATATAACGCGCAGGAAGACTTTCTAGGATGCAGGATGACACCATAGGGTGTAGGAGGACATCATAGTTTGCAGTAAGACAACATAGAATGCAGATAGACATGATAGGGTGCAGGAGGACATCATATGGTGCAGGATGACACCATGGAGTGCCGGAGGACACCATTGGGTGCGGGAGAGCATCGTAGAGTGGAGGAGGACACCATTTGGTGCTGGAGGACACCACAGGGTACAGGAGGACATCATAGGGCGCAATAAGGCACCATAGGATGCAGGAGGACACCAAAAGGGCTCTTGAGGACATCATAAGCTGCAAGAGAACACCATGGGGTGCAGGAGGACACCATAGGGTGCAGCAGGACACCACAGAGTGCAGGAGCACATCATAGGGTGCAGGAGGACACCATTGGTTGTAGGAGGATACCATAGATGCAGGACATCATAGGGTGTATGAAGACACCATGGGTTGTAGGAGGACAGCATACTGTGCAGGAGACCATAGGATGCAGTAGGACACCATAGGATCCAGGAGGACCCCATAGGGTGCACTAGGACATAGTAGGGTGCAGGAGGACACCATTGCGAGTAGGAGGACACCATAGGTTTTCAGGAGGACACCAGAGGGTGCATAAGGACATCATTTGGTGCAATATGACACCATAGGGCGCAGGAGAACACCAGAGGGTGCAGGAGGACACCATAAGATGCACTTGGGCACCATAGGGTGCAGTATGACACCATAGGGTGCAGGAGAAAACCGTTGGGTGCATGAGGACATGATAGGGTTTATTAAGAAACCATAGGGTTTCAGGAGGACACCATAGGTTGCAGGAGGACACCATAGGGTGTAAGAGGACACCATAGGGTGCACCTGAACACAACAGGATGCAGTAGGACACCATAGGGTGCAGGAGGACACCATAGGATGCACCTGAGCACAATAGGTTACAGTAGGACACCATAGGCTGCAGGATGGGCACAAGAGGGTGTGGGAGGATACCATAGGGTGCAGAAGGACACCATATGGCGCATGAGGACATCATAGGGTGCAATAGGACACCATAGGGAGCATGAGAACATCATATGGTGCATGACGATACCTTAGGGTGCAGGAGGAAACCATAGGGTTCAACAGGATATCACAGACTGCAGCAGGACATCATTGGGTGCAGGAGGACACCATAGGGTGCAGGAGGACACAAAAGGAAGCAGGAGGACATCATAGGGTGCAGGAGGACTCTATAGGGTGTAGGAGGACACCATATTTTGCTGAAGGACACCAAAAAATGCAGGAGGACACCATAGGAAGCAGGTGGGCATCATATTTTGCAGGACCACGCAGTACGGTGTAGGACACCATAGGGTGTAGAAGGACATCATATGGCGCAGAACGACATCATACGGTGCAGGAGGGCACCATAGGGTGCAAGCGTACACCTTAATGTAGAGGAGGACAACATAAGGTGCAGGAAGACACGATAGGGTGTAGGAGGACCTCATAGGGTGTAGGAGGACACCATAGGGTGGAGGAGGACATCATATTGTGCAGGAGAACACCATAGGGGGCAGGAGGAGACCAAAGGGTGTAGAAGGACATCATATGGAGCAGGGTGTAGAGGGACATCATATGGAGCGGGAGGACATCATAAGATGCAGGAGGGCACCATAGGGTGCATTGGACACCATAAGGTGCAAGAGGTCATCATAGGGTGCATGACGACACCATAGGATGCAGGAGGACATCATAGAGTGCAGGAGAAAACTATTGGGCTCAAGAGACACCATAGGATACTGGAGAACATCATAAGATGCAAGAGGACATCATAGGGTACAGGAGTACAACATAGAGTGCAGGAGGACACCATAGGGTGCAGGAGGAAAAAATATGGTGCAAGAGGACATCATAGCGTAAGGGAGGACTTCCTAGGATGCAGGAGGACGTCATAGGGTGCTGGAGAACACCATAGGGTGCAGAAGGACACCATAGAATGCAGAAAGACATCATAGGGTGCAAGAGGACATCAAATGGTGCAGGAGGACACCATGGGGTGCAGAAAGACACCATAGGGTGCAGGAGAACATCATAGGGTGGAGGAGGACACCATAGGGTGCAGGAGGAGGCCATAGGGTGCATGAGGATGTCATGGGGTGCAGGAGGACACCATAGGGTGCAAGAGGACATCATAGGGTGCAGGAGGACACCATTGGGAGCTGGAGGACACCATAGGGTGCAGCAGGACACGATAGGGCGCAGGAGGGCATTATAGGTTACAGAAGGACACCATAGGCTGCAGGAGGACACCATAGGGTGCAGCAGGACATCGAAGGCTGCAAGAGGACACCATAGGATGCAGCAGGACATCACAAAGTGCAAGAGTACATTATAGGGTGCAGGGGGACACCATTGGTTGCAGGAGGACACCATAGATGCAGAAGGACATCATAGTGTTCATGGGGTCACCAGAGGTTGTAATATGACATCCTATTGTGCATGAGGACACCATAGGATGCAGAAGGACACTATAGGATGCAGGAGGAAACCATAGAGTGCAGTAGGACATCTCAGGATGCAGGAGGACACCATAGCGTGCAGGAGGACACCATAGGTTTTCAGGAGGATACCATAGGGTGCAGGAGGGCACCACACGATATATGAGGACATCTTAGGGTGCATAAGGACACCATAGGGTACAGAAGGACACTACAGGGTGCAAGAGGACACCATAGGGTGCAGCAGGACATCACAGATTGCAGGCGGACATAATACGGTGCAGGAGGAAACTATTGGTTGCAAGAGGACACCATAGATACAGGGGACATCGTAGAGTGTAATAGGACACCATAGAGTGTAGGAAGACACCATGTTATGCAGGAGGACACCATAGGCCACAGGAGGAGACCACAGGGCGTAGAAGGACATTATATGGTGCAGGTGGACATCATAGATTGCAGGAGGGCACCATATGGTGCAGGAGGACACCAAAGGGTGCAGGAGGGCATCATAGGTTGCAGAACGACACCATAGGGTGCAGGAGGACATCATAGGGTGCAGGAGGACACCATTTGATGCAGGAGGATATGATAAGGTGCAGGAGTGTAACACAGGGTGCAGGAGGACAACATAGGGTGCAGGAAGGCAACATAGGGTGTAGGAGGGCAGCATGGGATGCAGGAGGACATCATAGGGTGCAAGAGGACATCATAGCGTGCAAGGGGACTTCTTAGGATGCAGGAGGACACCATAGGGTTCAGGAAGACACCATATGTGTACAGCAGGACACCATAGCATCTACGACGACACCATGGGGTGCAGGAGGATACCATAGGGTGCAGGAGGACATCACAGAGTGCAGGAGCACATCATAGGGTGCAGGAGGACACCATTTGTTGCAGGAGGACACCATAGATGCAGGAGGATATCACAGGGTAAACGAGGACACCATAGGTTGTAGAGGGGACACCATATTGTGCAGGAGGACACCATAGGATGCAAAAGGACACCATAGGATGCAGGAAGAAACCATAGGGTGCGGTAGGATGTCTTAGGATGCAGGAGGACACCATAGCGTGCAGAAGGACACCATTAGTGTTCAGGAGGACACTATAGGGTGCAGGAGGACACCATAGGGTACATGAGGACATCTGAGGATGCATGAGGACACCATAGGGTGCAGGAGGACACCATAGGGCGCAGGAGGATATCATAGGGTACATGAGGACATCTTAGGGCGCAAGAGGACACCATAGGGTGTTGGAGGACACCAGAGTGTGTTAGAGGACATCATAGGGTGCAGGAGGACACCTTAGGATGCAGGAGGATATCATAGGGTGCAGGATGACACCATAAGGTGCAGGAGGACTCCATAGGATGCAGGAGGACATCATAGGGTGCAGGAGGAGACCATAGGATGCATGAGGACACCAAAGGGTGCAGCAGAACATCACAGATTGCAGGAGGACATCATACGCTGCTGGAGGAAACCATTGGTTGCAAGAGGACACCATAGATACAGGAGGACATCGTAGGATGCAATAGGACACCATAGAGTGTAGGAAGACACCATATTATGCAGGAGGACACCATAGGCCACAGGAGGAGACCACAGGGCGTAGAAGGACATTATATGGTGCACGTGGACATCATAGATTGCAAGAGGGCACCATATGGTGCAGGAGGACACCATAGGGTGCAGGAGGGCATCATAGGTTGCAGAACGACACCATAGGGTGTAGGAGGACATCAAAGGGTGCAGGAGGACACCATTTGATGCAGGAGGATATGATAAGGTACAAGAGTGTAACACAGGGTGCAGGAGGACAACATAGGGTGCAGGAGGACAACATAGGGTGCAGGAGGACAGCATGAGATGCAGGAGGACATCATAGGGTGCAAGAGGACATGATAGCGAGCAGGAGGACTTCTTAGGATGTAGGAGGACACCATAAGGTTCAGGAAGACACCATATATGTACAGCAGGACACCATAGCATCTACGACGACACCATGGGGTGCAGGAGGATACCATAGGGTGCAGGAGGACATCACAGAGTGCAGGAGCACATCATAGGGTGCAGGAGGACATCACAGAGTGCAGGAGCACATCACAGGGTGCAGGAGGACACCATAGATGCAGGAGGATATCATAGGGTAAACGAGGACACCATAGGTTGTAGGAGGACACCATATTGTGCAGGAGGACATCATAGGATGCAGAATGATACCATAGGATGCAGGAGGAAACCATATGGTGCGGTAGGATATCTTAGGATGCAGGAGGACACCATAGCGTGCAGAAGGACACCATTAGTTTTCAGGACACCATAGGGTGCAGGAGGACACCATAGGGTACATGACATCTGAGGATGCATGAGGACACCATAGGGTGCAGGAGGACACTATAGGGCGCAGGAGGATATCATAGGGTACATGAGGACATCTTAGGGCGCATGAGGACACCGTAGGGTGTTAAAGGACACCAGAGTGTGTTAAAGGACATCATAGGGTGCAGGAGGACACCTTAGGATGCAGGAGGATATCATAGTGTGCAGGATGACACCATAAGGTGCAGGAGGACTCCATAGGATGCAGGAGGACATCATAGGGTGCAGGAGGAGACCATAGGATGCATGAGGACACCATAGGGTGCAGCAGAACATCACAGATTGCAGGAGGACATCATACGGTGCAGGAGGAAACTATTGGTTGCAAGAGGACACCATCGATACGGGAGAACATCGTAGGATGCAATAGGACACCATAGAGTGCAGGAAGACACCATATTATGCAGGAGGACACCATAGGACACAGTAGAACACCATTGGATGCAGAACACGTTAGGGTGCACTAGGACATCTTAGGATGCAGGAGGACACCATATCGTGCAGGAGGATATCACAGGTTTACAGGAGGACACCATAGGGTACAGGAGGCCACCATATGGTACATGACGACATCTTAGGGTGCACGAGGACACCATAGGGTGCAGGAGGACACCATAGGACACAGTAGGACACCATTGGATGCAGAACACGTTAGGGTGCACTAGGACATCTTAGGATGCAGGAGGACACCATATCGTGCAGGAGGACATCACAGGTTTACAGGAGGACACCATAGGGTACAGGAGGCCACCATATGGTACATGACGACATCTTAGGGTGCACGAGGACACCATAGGGTGCAGGAGGACACCATAGGGTGCATGATGCCATCATAGGGTGCAATAGGACACCACAGGGTGCAGGAGCCCACCAGAGGGTGCAAGAGGACACCATAGAATGCCGTTGGGCATCATGGGATGCAGGACACTATAGGGTGCAGGAGGACACCATAGGGTGCATGATGTCATCATAGGGTGCAATAGGACACCACAGGGTGCAGGAGCCCTCTAGAGGGTGCAGGAGGACACCATAGAATGCCGTTGGGCATCATGGGATGCAGGACACTATAGGGTGCAGAAGGACACCATAGGGTTTTTGAGGACATCATAGGGTGCAGGAAGACACCATAGGGTTTCAGGAGGACACCATAGGGTAAAGAACACCATAGGGTGCATGAGGACATCATAGGGTGCATGAGGACACCATACGGTGCAGGAGTACACCAGAGGGTGCAGGAGGACACCATAGGATGCCGTTGGGCATCATAGGATGCAGTAGGACACCATAGGATGCAGAACACGATAGGGTGCACTAAGACATCTTAGGATGCAGGAGGACACCATAGGTTTTCAGGAGGACACCATAGGGTGCATTAGGACACCATAGGTTTTCAGGACACCATAGGGTGCATTAGGACACCATAGGGTATACGACGACATCTTAGGGTGCGTGAGGACACCATAGAATGCCGTTGGGCATCATAGGAAGCAGTAGGACACCATAGGATGCAGAAGGACACCATAGGGTGCTTGAGGACATCATAGGGTGCATGGAGACACCATAGGGTTTCAGGAGGACACCATAGGGTAAAGGAGGACACCATAGGGTGCATGAGGGCATCTTAGGGTGCAGAAGGACACCATATGGTGCAGGAGTGCACCAAAGGGTGCAGGAGGACACCATAGGATGCCGTTGGGCATCATAGGGTGCAGTAAGACGCCATAGGATGCAGAGCACGATAGGGTGCACTAAGACATCTTAGGATGCAGGAGGACACCATAACGTGCAGAAGGACACCATAGGTTTTCAGGAGGACACCATAGGGTGCATTGGACACCATATGGTACATGACGACATCTTAGGGTGCATGAGGACACCATAGGGTGAATTAGGACACCATAGTATATATGACGACATCTTAGGGTGCATGAGGACACCATAGGGTGCAGGAGGACACCATAGGGTGCAGGAGGACACCATAGGGTGTATGATGACATCATAGGGTGTTATAGGACACCATAGGGTGCAGGAGTGCACCAGAGGGTGTAGGAGGACACCATAGAATGCGTTGAGCATCATAAGATGCAGTAGGACACCATAGGGTGCAGGAGGACACGATATGGTGCTTGAGGACGTCATAGGATGTAGGATGACACCATAAGGTTTCAGGAGGACACCATAGGTTAAAGGAGGACACCATAGGGTGCATGAGGACATCATACGGTGCAATAGGACGCCCTAGGGTGCAGGAGGAAACCAGAGGGTGAAGGAAGACACCATAGGGTGCAGGAGTGCATTATAGGGTGCAAGAGGACACCATAAGTTGCTGAAGGACGCCCTAGGTTGCAGGAGGACACCTTAGGATGGAGGAGGACATCATAGGGTGTAGAGGGACACCATAGGGTGCAGGAGAACACCATAGGGTGCATGAGGACATTATAAGTTGCAGTTGGACACCATAGTGTGCACGAGGATATCATAGGGTGCAGGATGTATACCATATGGTGCATGATGACATCATAGGGAGTAATAGGACACCATAGGGTGCAGGAGTACACCAGAAGGTGCAGGAGGATACCTTAGAATGCGTTGGGCATCATAGGATGTAGTAGGACACCATAGGGTGCAGGAGGACACCATAGGGTGTTTGAGGACATCTTAGGACGCAGGAAGACACCATAAGGTTTCAGGAGATCACCATAGGGTGCATGACGACATCATAGGGTGCAGGAGAACACCTTAGGGTGCATGAGGACACCTTAGGGTGCAGGAGTACAACATAGGGTGCATTAGGACATCATAGGGTGCAATAGGACGCCCTAGAGCGCAGCAGGAAACAAGAAGGTGCATCAAGACACCATAGGGTGCATGGTTGCATTATAGGTTGCAGGAGGACGCCATAGGTTGCTGAAGGACATCCTAGGTTGCAGGAGGACACCTTAGGATGGGGAGGACATCATAGGGTGTAGGGGGACACCATAGGGTGCATGAGAACATTATAAGTTGCAGTTGGACATCATAGTGTGGCTGAGGATATCATAGGGTGCAGGATGTACACCATAGGGTGCAACAGGACATCATAGGGTGCAGGAGGACACCATTAGGTGCACGAGGACACCATAGGGCGCAGGTGTACATCATAGGTTTCAGGAGGAGACCAGAGGGCGCAGGAGGACACCATAAGGTCCTTGAGGACATCATAGGCTGCAGAAAGAAACCATAGGGTACAGGGGGACACCATAGGGTGCAGCAGGTCATCACAGAGTGCAGGAGTACATCATAGGGTGCAGGAGGACACCATTGGTTGCAGCAGGACACCATATAAGCAGGAAAACATCATAGGGTGCATGAGGACACCATAGGGTGCAGGAAGAAACCATGTTGTGCAGGACACCATAGGATGCAGGACACCATAGCATGCAGGAGGACACCATAGGTTTTCAGGAGGACACCATAGGGTGCAGAAGGACACCATAGGGTACATGAGGACATCTTAGGGTGCATGAGGACACCATAGGGCTGCAGAAGGATGCCATAGGGTGCAGGAGAACACCATAGGGTTCATGAGGACATCGTAGGGTGCAGAAGACACCATAGGTGTAGGAAGACACCATCTTTTGCAGGAGGACACCATATGATGCAGTAGGACACCATAGGAGGGAGGAGGACATCATATTGTGCAGGACAACACCGTACGGTACAGGACGACACCATACGGTGCAGGACACCATAGGGTGTAGAAGGACATCAAATGGTGCAGGACGACATCATAAGGTGCAGGAGGGCACCATAGGAAGCAGGCAGACGGCAGAGGGAGCAGGATGACACTATAAGATGCAGGACACCTTAATGTGTAGGAGGACAAGATAGGGTGCAGGAGGACACGATAGGTTGTAGGAGGACATCATAGGGTGCAGGAGTACACCATAGGATGGAGGAGGACATCATATTGTGCAGGAGGACACCATAGTTTGCAGGAGGAGACCATAGGGTGTAGAAGGACATCATATGGTGCAGAAAGATATCATAGGTTACAGGAGGGGAACATAAGATTCAGGAGGACACCATAGGGTGCAGGAGGTCATCATAGGTTGCAAAATGACACCTTGGGGTGCAGGAGGACATCATAGGGTGCAGGAGGACATCGTAGGGTGCAGGAGTACAACACAGGGTGCAGGAAGACACCATAGGGTGCAGGAGGACACCATGGGTTGCAAGAGGACACCTTAGAATGCAAGAAAACATCAAAGGGTGCAGGAGGACACCATATGGTGCAGGAGGACATCATGGAGTGGAGGAGGACACCATAGGGTGCAGGAAAACATCATAGGGTGCAGGAGGACACCATAGGGTGCAGGAGGACACCATAGGGTGCATGAGGATATCATAGGAGCAGGAGGACACCATATGGTGCAGGAGGACATCATAGGGTGCAGGAATGCAATGTAGGAGGGCAACATAGGATGCAAGAAGACACCATAGCGTGCGGGAGGACTTCTTAGGATGCACCAGGACACCATAGGGTGCAGGAGGACACTATATGATGGAAGAGGACACCATGGGGTTCAAGAGGTCACCATAGGGTGCAGGAGAACATTATAGGGTGGAGTAGGACACCATAGGGTGGAGGAGGACACCATAGGGTGCATGAGGATATCATGGGGTGCAGGAGGACACCATAGGGTGCAACAGGAATCATAGGGTGCAGGAGGACACCATTAGGTGCTAGCGAAAATCATAGAGTGCAGAAGGATACCATAGGGCGCAGATGGGCATCATAGGTTGCAGAAGGAAACCATAGGGTGCAGGAGGACACCATAGGGAGCTTTAGGACATCATAGACTGCAGGAGGACACCATAGGGTGTAGGAGGACACCATAGGGTGTAGCAGGACATCACAGAGTGCAGGAGCACATCATAGAGTGCAGGACAACATTGGTTGCATGAAGATACCATAGATGCAGGAGGACATCATAGGGTGCATGAGGACACCTTAGGCTGTAGAAGGACACTATGTTGTGCAGTAGGACACCAAATGATGCAGTAGGGCACCATAGAATGCAGAGGGACACCATAGGGTGCACTAGGACATCTTAGGATGCAGAAAGACACCATAGCGTGCTGGAGGACACCATAGGTTTTCGGGAGGGCACCAAAAGGAGCAGGAGGACACCATAGGGTACATGAGGACACCTTAGGGTGCATGTGGACACCATAGGGTGCAGGAGGACACCATAGGGTGCACTTGGGCACCATAGGATGTAGTAGGACACCATAGGGTGCAGTAGGACACCATAGGGTTCATGAGGTCAACATAGGGTGCAGAAAGACACCATAGGGTTTCAGGGGGACACCATAGGGTGCAGGAGGACACCATAGGGTGCAGGAGGATATCATACTGTGCAGGAATAGAACATAGGGTGCAGGAGGACACCATCTTTTGCAGGATGACACCATGGGGTGCAGGACACCATTGGGTGCATGACGACTTCATAGGGTGCAATAGGACACCATAGGGTGCAGGAGGGTACCAGAGGGTGCAGGAGGACACCATAGGGTGCATGAGGGCATTATAGGGTGCAGGAGGACACCATAGGTTGCTGGAGGACACCCTAGGGTGCAGGAGGACACCGTAGGATGCAGAAAGACACCATAGGGTGCAGGAGGACACCATAGGGTGCAGGAGGACCCCATAGGGTGCTTGAGGACATTATATGTTGCCGGAGGACATCATAGGGTGCAGGGGGACACTATAGGGAGCAGGAGAACATCGCAGGGTACAGGAGGACACCATAGGGTGCTGAAGGACACCATAGTGTGTTGGAGGACTTCATAGGGTGTAGAAGGACACCATAGGATGCAGGAGAACATCATAGGATACATGAGGACACCAGAGGGTGCAGGAGGACACCATAGGTTGCACCTGGGCACCATAGGGTGCAGTAGGCCACCATAGGGTGCAGGAGGATACCATAGGGTTTCAGAAGGATTCCATAAGGTGCAGGTAGACGCCATAGGGTGCAGGAGGATACCAAAGGTCGCAGAAAGACACCATAGGGTTTCAGAAGGACTCCATAGGGTGCAGGTAGACACCATAGGGTGCAGGATGACTCCATATAGTGCAGGAGTACACCAGAGGGTGCAGGAGGACACCATAGGGTGCATGAAGACTTCATAGGGTGCAATAGGACACCATAGGATGCAGGAAATACCAGAGGGTGCACGAGGACACCATAGGGTGTATGAGGGCATTATAGGATGCAGGAGGACACCATAGGTTGCTGAAGGACACCTTAGGGTGCAGGAGGACACCGCATGATGCAGAAAGACACCATAAGGTGCAGGAGGACACCATAGGGTGCAGGAGGATACCATAGTGTACTTAAGGACATTATATGTTGCCGGAGGACACCATAGGATGCAGGAGGACACCATAGGGAGTAGGAAAACATCTTAGGATGCAGGAGGACACCATAGGGTGCTGAAGGACACCATAGTGTGTTGGAGGACGTCATAGGGTGCAGAAGGACCATAGGATGCAGGAGGACTTCATAGGGTGAAGGATGACACTGTAAGGCGCAGGAGGACTCCATAGGATACAGGAGGATATCATATGGTGCATTAGAACACCATTGGGTGCAGGAGGACGCTATAGGGTGCATTAGGACACCATAGGGTACACGAGGACATTATAGGGTGCAGAAGTTCACCATAGGGTGCATGAGGACATTACAGGGTGCACGAGGATACCATATGGTACATGAGGACATTATAAGTTGTAGGGGGTGCAAGAGAACACCATAGGGAGTAGGAGGACACTGTAGGATGCAGGAGGACATCATAGGGTGCATGAGGACACCAGAGAGTGCAGGAGGACACCATAGGATGCACTTGGGCACCATAGGGTGCAGTAGGCCACCATAGGGTGCAGGAGGACACCATAGGGTGCATGAGGATATCAAAGGTCGCAGGAAGACACCATAAGGTTTCAGAAGACCTCCATAGGGTGCAGGTGGACACCATAGGGTGCAGGAGGATATCATAGGGTGCAGGAGTACAACATAGGGTGCAGGAGGACACCATAGGTTGCAGGAGGACACCATAGGGTGCATGAAGACATCATAGGGTGCAATAGGACACCATAGGGTACAGGAGGACACCAGAGCGTCCAGGAGGACACCATACGGCGCATGAGGGCATTATAGGGTGAAGGTGGACCCCATGGGTTGCTGGAGGATACCCTAGGGTGCAGGAGGACACCTTAGGATGTAGGAAGACAACATAGGGTGTAGGAGGACACCATAGGGTGCAGAAGGACACCATTGGGTGCAGGATGACACCATAAGGTACAGGATGACATTATATGTTGCAGGAGGATACCTTAGGATGCATGAGGACACCATAGGATGCAGGAGGACATCATAGGGTGCAGGAGTAAAACAAAGGGTGAAGAAGGACACCATAGGGTGCAGGAGGACACCATAGGGTGCAGGAGGACACCATAGGGTGCAGGAGGACACCATAGGGCGCAGGAGAACATCGTAGGGTGCAGGAGGACGCTATAGGGTGCAGGAGGACACCATAGTGTGTTGGAAGACGTCATGGAGTGCAGGAGGACACCATAAGATGCAGGAGGACATCATAGGGTCAGGATGACACTATAGGGTGCAGGAGGACTCCAAAGGATGCAGGAGGATATCATAGGGTGCAGGAGGACACCATAGGGTACAGTTGGACACCATAGGGTGCATTAGGACACCATAGGGTACGTAAGAACAGTATAGGGTGCAGGAGGACACCATAGGGTGCACGAAGACATTATAGGGTGTAGGAGGATGCCATAGGGTGCATGAGGACATTATAAGTTGCAGGAGGACTCCATAGGGTGCAGGAGGATACCATAGGGAGCAGGACTCCTTGGATGCAGGAGGAAACCATAGAGTGCAGGAGGACACATTAGCGTGTTGGAGGACATCATAGTGTTCAGGAGGACATCATAGTGTACAGGAGGACACCACAGCGTCTAGGAGGACAACATGGGGTGCAGGAGGTCACCTTAGGATCCAGGAGGACATCACAGAGTGCAGGAAGACATCATAGGGTGCATGAGAACACCATAGGGTGCAGCTGGAGATCACGGAGTGCAGGAGCATATCATAGGGTGCAGGAGGACACCATTGGTTGCAGGAGGACACGATAGATGCAGGAAGACATTATGGGAAGCATGAGGTCACCATAGGGTGTAGGAGGACACCATATTGTGCAGGAGGACACCATAGGATGCACTAGGACACCACAGGATGCAGGAGGACACCATAGGGTGCAGTAGGATATCTTGGGATGCAGGCGGACACCATAGCATGCAGGATCTCTCCATAGGTTTACAGGACACCAGAGGGTGCAGGATGACACCACAGGGTACATGAGGACATCTTAGGGTTCATGAGGACACCATAACCATAGGGTGGAGGACGACACCATAGGGTGCATGAGTTCATCTTAGGGTTCAATAGGACACCATAGGGTACAGGAGGAGACCAGAGGGTGCAGGACACCATAGGATGCCGTTGGACACCATAGGGTGCAGTAGGACACCATAGGGTGCAGGAGGACACCATAGGGTGCATGAGGACATCATAGGGTGCAGGGAGACACCATAGGGTTTCAGGAAGATACCATTGGGTGCAGGAGGACACCATATGGTGCTTGAGGACATCATAGGGTGCAGGAGGACACCAAAGAGTGCAGGAGGACGCCATAGGGTGAAGGAGGACACCATATGGTGCTTGAGGACATCATAGGGTGCAGGAGGACGCCAAAGAGTGCAGGAGTACACCATAGGGTGCAGAAGGACATCATAGGGTGCAGGAGGACACCAAAGAGTGCAGGAGGACACCATAGGGTGCAGAAGGACACCAGAGGGTGCAGGAGGACACCATAAAGTGCATGAGGGCATTATAGAGTGTAGGAGGACACCATAGGTTTCTGGAGGACACCCTAGGGTGCAGGAGGACACCTTAGGATGCAGGAGGGCACCATAGGGTACAAGAGGACACCATAGGATGCAGGACACCATAGGATGCAGGAGGACACCATAGGGTGCATGAAGACATTGTAAGTTGCAGGAGGACACCATAGAGTGCAGGGGACACCATAGGGAGCAGGAGAACATCTTTGGGTGCAGGAGGACACCATAGGGTGCAAGAGGACACCATAGTGTGTTGGAGGACATCATAGGGTGCAGGAGGACACCGTAGGAAGCAGGAGGACATCTTAGAGTGCAGAATGACACCATAGGATGCAGGAGGACTCCATAGGATAAAGGAGGACATCATAGGTGCAGGAGGACACCATAGGGTGCAGGAGGACACCATAAGGTACATTAGAACACCATAGGATGCAGGAGGACATCACAGGGTGTAGGACACCAAAGGGTGCATAAAGAACGCTGGTGATTAGGTAGCAGGTGCTGTGTGATATTGATGAGAGGCATAACACTGTGCTGCGACATTTGTCCATAAAGGAATATAAGGTTCATGTAGTAAAGATATAGTGAGGCATTGAATAAAGCAAATAAGGTTCATGTAGTAAAGATATAGTGAGGCATTGAATAAAGCAAGTAAGGTTCATGTAGTAAAGATATAGTGAGGCATTGAATAAAGCAAATAAGGTTCATGTAGTAAAGATATAGTGAGGCATTGAATAAAGCAAGTAAGGTTCATGTAGTAAAGATATAGTGAGGCATTGAATAAAGCAAGTAAGGTTCATGTAGTAAAGATATAGTGAGGCATTGAATAAAGCAAGTAAGGTTCATGTAGTAAAGATATAGTAAGGCATTAAATAAAGCAAGTAAGGTTCATGTAGTAAAGATATAGTGAGGCATTGAATAAAGCAAATAAGATGATATATTTTGAAATCAATGCATGAATCAGTTTACAGTAAACATATTAGAGTAGCATTGTGATACATTGTCAGGAACACTAGAACATATATGGTAAGGAATACTAGAACATATGATATGTGGTCAGGAATACTAGAACACAAGATATATGGTCAGGAATACTAGAACATATATGGTCAGGAATACTAGAACATAAGTTATATGGTCAGGAATACTAGAACATATATGGTCAGGAATACTAGAACATAAGTTATATGGTCAGGAATACTAGAACATATGATGTATGGTCAGGAATACTAGAACATATATGGTCAGCAATACTAGAACATAAGATATATGGTCAGGAATACTAGAACATATATGGTCAGCAATACTAGAACATAAGATATATGGTCAGGAATACTAGAACATATATGGTCAGCAATACTAGAACATAAGATATATGGTCAGGAATACTAGAACATATATGGTCAAGAATACTAGAACATAAGATATATGGTCAGGAATACTAGAACATATGATGTATGGTCAGGAATACTAGAACACAAGATATATGGTCAGGAATACTAGAACACAAGATATATGGTCAGGAATACTAGAACATAAGATATATGGTCAGGAATACTAGAACATAAGATATATGGTCAGGAATACTAGAACATATATGGTCAGCAATACTAGAACATAAGATATATGGTCAGGAATACTAGAACATATGATATATGGTCAGGAATACTAGAACATAAGATATATGGTCAGGAATGCTAGAACATAAGATATATGGTCAGGAATACTAGAACATATATGGTCAGCAATACTAGAACATAAGATATATGATCAGGAATACTAGAACATAAGATATATGGTCAGGAATACTAGAACATATATGGTCAGCAATACTAGAACATAAGATATATGGTCAGGAATACTAGAACATTTATGGTCAAGAATACTAGAACACAAGATATATGGTCGGGAAAACTAGAACATAAGATATATGGTCAGGAATACTAGAACACAAGATATATGGTCAGGAATACTAGAACAAAAGATATATGGTCAGGAATACTAGAACATATATGGTCAGGAATACTAGAACATAAGATATATGGTCAGGAATACTAGAACATATATGGTCAAGAATACTAGAACACAATATATATGGTCGGGAAAACTAGAACATAAGATATATGGTCAGGAATACTAGAACACAAGTTTTATGGTCAGGAATACTAGAACACAAGATATATGGTCAGGAATACTATAACACAAGATATATGGTCAGGAATACTAGAACATAAGATATATGGTCAGGATTACTAGAACATATATGGTCAGGAATACTAGAACACAAGATATATGGTCAGGAATACTATAACACAAGATATATGGTCAGGAATACTAGAACATAAGATATATGGTCAGGAATACTAGAACACAAGATATATGGTCAGGAATACTAGAACATAAGATATATGGTCAGGAATACTAGAACATATATGGTCAGCAATAATAGAACATAAGATATATGGTCAGGAATACTAGAACATAAGATATATGGTCAGGAATACTAGAACATATATGGTCAGGAATACTAGAACATATGATATATGGTCAGGAATACTAGAACACAAGATATATGGTCAGGAATACTAGAACATATTATGGTCAGGAATACTAGAACATAAGATATATGGTCAGGAATACTAGAACATATGATATGGTCAGGAATACTAGAACATATATGGTCAGCAATACTAGAACATAAGATATATGGTCAGGAATACTAGAACATATATGGTCAGAATACTAGAACATAAGATATATGGTCAGGAATTAGCATATAGAACATAAGATATATGGTCAGGAATACTAGAACATAGATATATGGTCAGAATACTAGAACATAAGATATATGGTCAGGAATACTAGAACATAAGATATATGGTCAGGAATACTAGAACATAAGATATATGGGCAGGAATACTAGAACACAAGATATATGGTCAGGAATACTAGAACATAAGATATATGGTCAGGAATACTAGAACATAAGATATATGGGCAGGAATACTAGAACATATATGGTCAGGAATACTAGAACACAAGATATATGGTCAGGAATACTAGAACATATATGGTCAAGAATACTAGAACACAAGATATATGGTCGGGAATACTAGAACATAAGATATATGGTCAGGAATACTAGAACACAAGATATATGGTCAGGAATACTATAACACAAGATATATGGTCAGGAATACTAGAACATATATGGTCAGCAATACCAGAACATAAGATATATGGTCAGGAATACTAGAACATATATGGTCAGGAATACTAGAACATAAGATATATGGTCAGGATTACTAGAACACAAGATATATGGTCAGGAATACTAGAACATATATTGTCAGCAATACTAGAACATAAGATATATGGTCAGGAATACTAGAACATAAGATATATGGTCAGGAATACTAGAACATAAGATATATGGTCAGGATTACTAGAACATATATGGTCAGGAATACTAGAACACAAGATATATGGTCAGCAATACTAGAACATAAGACATATGGTCAGGAATACTAGAACATATATGGTCAGGAATACTAGAACATAAAATATATGGTCAGGAATACTAGAACATATATGGTCAGGAATACTAGAACACAAGATATATGGTCAGGATTACTAGAACATATATGGTCAGGAATACTAGAACACAAGATATATGGTCAGGAATACTAGAACCTAAGATATATGGTCAGGAATACTAGAACACAAGATATATGGTCAGGATTACTAGAACATATATGGTCAGGAATACTAGAACACAAGATATATGGTCAGGAATACTAGAACAGAAGATATATGGTCAGGAATACTAGAACATAAGATATATGGTCTGGAATACTAGAACATAAGATATATGGTCAGGAATACTAGAACATATGATATATGGTCAGGAATACTAGAACATAAGATATATTGTCAGGAATACTAAAACATGTCATATTCTCTATATGTGCCATAGGAAGTGAAAACATTTTGGCACAGTATTAAACATTAGTAAGACAATTTCATGGTAAAATCTGAATTAGAGAAGAAAAATGATATGACAATTTAAAGAGAAAATGTTCTAAAGTCGAGAAGAAACATAGAACTCCCATAAGGAATGGAAAATATGGCTTTGGGAAGATGTAGCGAGCAATGCATCACTATGACTGGTGTCAGATCTTCATGAATAATATTTGTGTTTATATTGTTATTAAGAAAACCTGGAATGAGCTTAGTTTGTTGAGTCTTGATATCTTTGTTGACAGGTTGTCCCAGACAATACTTCTTCAATCAAGGAAACAAATAACTGAGAGGAGTGGCACCACGAACATGATTCAGGTCAGTACAAAAATGATGTCAATATATCATGATGGTCAATAATGACATACATGTTAGGTCAACAACGATTGTGTACCGACAGGTGAATGTCAACCAAGGAGGCAACATACTACGTGTATTGACGGAGGCTGCAAGACGAGCTGGTCTACCATACTATAAACTTACCTTCCTCTCACTTCCTACTGCCTCACACCAGGTCAGTACTTGTGGTCATTATGTTGCCTCGTACACTACAGCACCAATTACATCCACCCCTCACTATGTGCATCCATCCCTAACTATGTGCATCCATCCCTCACTATGTGCATCCACCCCTCACTATGTGCATCTATCCCTCACTATGTGCATCCACCCCTCACTATGTGCATCCATCCCTCACTATGTGCATCCATCCCTCACTATGTGCATCCATCCCTTACTATGTGCATCCATCCCTCACTATGTGCATCTATCCCTCACTATGTGCATCCATCCCTCACTATGTGCATCCACCCCTCACTATGTGCATCTATCCCTCACTATGTGCATCCATCCCTCACTATGTGCATCCACCCTCACTAGTGCATCCATCCCTCACTATGTGCATCCATCCCTCACTATGTGCATCCATCCCTCACTATGTGCATCCATCCCTCACTATGTGCATCCATCCCTCACTATGTGCATCCATCCCTCACTATGTGCATCCATCCCTCACTATGTGCATCCATCCCTCACTATGTGCATCCATCCCTCACTATGTGCATCCATCCCTCACTATGTGCATCCATCCCTCACTATGTGCATCCATCCCTCACTATGTGCATCCATCCCTCACTATGTGCATCCATCCCTCACTATGTGCATCCACCCCTCACTATGTGCATCCATCCCTCACTATGTGCATCCATCCCTCACTATGTGCATCCATCCCTCACTATGTGCATCCACCCCTCACTATGTGCATCCATCCCTCACTATGTGCATCCATCCCTCACTATGTGCATCCATCCCTCACTATGTGCATCCATCCCTCACTATGTGCATCCACCCCTCACTATGTGCATCCACCCTCACTATGTGCATCCATCCCCTCACTATGTGCATCCATCCCTCACTATGTGCATCCATCCCTCACTATGTGCATCCACCCCTCACTATGTGCATCCATCCCTCACTATGTGCATCCATCCCTCACTATGTGCATCCATCCCTCACTATGTGCATCCATCCCTCACTATGTGCATCCATCCCTCACTATGTGCATCCACCCCTCACTATGTGCATCCATCCCTCACTATGTGCATCCATCCCTCACTATGTGCATCCATCCCTCACTATGTGCATCCATCCCTCACTATGTGCATCCACCCCTCACTATGTGCATCCACCCCTCACTATGTGCATCCACCCCTCACTATGTGCATCCATCCCTCACTATGTGCATCCATCCCTCACTATGTGCATCCATCCCTCACTATGTGCATCCATCCCTCACTATGTGCATCCATCCCTCACTATGTGCATCCATCCCTCACTATGTGCATCCATCCCTCACTATGTGCATCCATCCCTCACTATGTGCATCCACCCCTCACTATGTGCATCCATTCCTCACTATGTGCATCCACCCCTCACTATGTGCATCCATCCCTCACTATGTGCATCCATTCCTCTATGTGCATCCATCCCTCACTATATGCATCCACCCCTCACTATGTGCATCCACCCCTCACTATGTGCATCCATTCCTCACTATGTGCATCCATTCCTCTATGTGCATCCATCCCTCACTATATGCATCCACCCCTCACTATGTGCATCCATCCCTCACTATGTGCATCCACCCCTCACTATGTGCATCCACCCCTCACTATGTGCATCCATCCCTCACTATGTGCATCCACCCCTCACTATGTGCATCCACCCCTCACTATGTGCATCCATTCCTCACTATGTGCATCCATTCCTCACTATGTGCATCCATTCCTCACTATGTGGAGTACATACATTCTTGAGAAGCTAAGTACATGGTTGATATACATATGGCACTCCAGTTATATAACTGGCCTCAAGACAATATCTTTGAGCAAGCAGAAGACCTTTCGGAAACACTTATATGATAAGGATATGGTTACTAAAATTAAGCATTCTAAAGCAATAGATATACTAGTAATGATACTGAGAAGTCTTCTTTATGAAGCTTACAACCGATGTGAACTCATCTCGTCAAGTGAGTTTCCTAACCAATTAACAACTCAAATTTTCCCCAAAAATAAGGGAAAACGTGTCTTTGTAAGAGAGAGCCACCATGTGGTCCTCAGATGACCCACATTCATCCTACTACCTGTGACATTATGGACATATGTTGCATGAGGAACACATCTTGCATGAGGATCACATCTTGCATGAGGAACACATCTTGCATGAGGACACATCTTGCATGAGGACACATCTTGCATGAGGAACACATCTTGCAAGAGGGACACATCTTGCATGAGGAGCACACCTTGCATGAGGGACATATCTTGCATGAGGAACACATCTTGTATGAGAAACATATCTTGCATGAGGGACATATCTTGCATGATGGAAACATCTTGCATGAGGAACACATCTTGCGTGAGGAACATTCTTCCATGAGGAACGCATCTTGCATGAGGAGCACATCTTGCATGAGGGACACATCTTGCATTAGGAACACATCTTGCATGAGGGATAAATCTTGCATGAGGAACACATCTTGCTTGACGGACTCATCTTGCATGAGGAACACATCTTGCATGAGGGATAAATCTTGCATGAGGAACACATCTTGCAT
Source organism: Panulirus ornatus (assembly GCF_036320965.1). Taxonomy (NCBI): domain Eukaryota; kingdom Metazoa; phylum Arthropoda; class Malacostraca; order Decapoda; family Palinuridae; genus Panulirus; species Panulirus ornatus. The sequence continues at coordinate 20,037,224 of NC_092258.1, read as the reverse complement.
GAGGGACACATCTTGCATGAGGAACACATCTTGTATGAGAAACATATCTTGCATGAGGAACACATCTTACACGAGGGGCACATCCAACATGAGGAACACATCTGGCATGGGGGACACATCTTGCATGAGGAACGCATCTTGAATGAAGAACACATCTTGCATGAGGAACACATCTTGCATGAGGTACACATATTGCATGAGGGACACATCTTGCATAAGGGAAATATCTTGCATGAGGAACACACCTTGCATGAAGAACAGATCTTGTATGAGGAACACATCTTGCATGAAGAACACATCTTGCATGAGGGAAACATCTTGCATGAGGAACACATTCATCCATGATGGGGACATCTTGCACGAGGAACACATCTTTCATGAGGAACACATATTGCATAAGGGGACACATCTTGCATGAGGAATACATAATCCCATGAGGGACACATCTTTTCATGAAAAACCCATCTTCCATTGAGATATATTTGCATCATGAACACATCTTCTATGAGGGACAGGGATTTCTCCTGATGGACACATCTTGCTGAGGAACACATCTTCATGAGGAACACATCTTCCATTAGAGACACATCTTGCATGAGAAACATATTCTTACATGAGGGACATATCTTGCAAGAGGAACACATCCATCCATGATGGGGACATCTTGCACGAGGAACACATCTTGCATGAGGAACACATATTTGCATATGGAACACATCTTGCATGAGAATAAATATCCATGAGGAGCACATCTTGCATGAGGAACACATCCTTCCTGAGGGACATATCTTGCAAGAGGAACACATCATCCATGATGGGGACATCTTGCACGAGGAACACATCTTGCATGAGGAACACATATTGCATAAGGAACACATCTTGCATGAGGAATAAATATTCCATGAGGGACACATCTTTCATGAAGAACACATCTTCCATTTGGGACATATCTTGCATCAGGAACACATCTTCTATGAGGGACACATTTCTCATGAGGGACACATCTTGCATGAGGAACACATCCTGCATAAGGAATACATATCCCATGAGGGACACATCTTACATGAGGAACACATTATCCATGAGGGACATATCTTGCAAGAGGAACACATCTTTCATGAGGGACATATCTTGCAAGAGGAACACATCATCCATGATGGGGACATATATTGCATGAGGAACACATCTTGTATGAGGAACACATATTGCATAAAGGATACATCTTGCATGAGGAACACATATTCCATGAGGGACACATCTTTCATGAAGAACACATCTTCCATGTGGGACATATCTTGCATCAGGAACACATCCTCTATGAGGGACACATTTCTCATGAGGGACACATCTTGCATGAGGAACACATCTTCCATGAGGGACATATATTGCATGAGGATCACATCTTCCTTGAGGGACACATCTTGCATGAGGAACATATCTTGCATGAGGGATACATCTTGCATGAGGAACACATCCTGCATGAGGAATACATATCCCATGAGGGACACATCTTACATGAGGAGCACATTTTCCATGAGGGACATATCTTGCAACAGGAACACATCTTCCATGAAGGACTCATCTCCCATGAAGGACACATCTTTCTTGAGGAACACATCTTCCATGAGGGACATATATTGCATGTGGAACACATCTTGCATTAGGAACACGTCTCACATGAGGGACACATCTTGTGTGAGGAACACATCCTTCATGAGGAACACATATTCCATGAGGGAAACATCTTGCATGAGGAACATATCTTCCATGAGGGACATATATTGCATGAGGAACACATCTTCCATTAGGGACATATCTTGCATTAGGAACACATCATACATGGGAGACACATTTTGCATGAGGAACATATCTTGCATGAGGAACATATATTCCATGAAGGAAACATTTTGCATGAGGAACACATCTTGCATGAGGAACACCTCTTGCATGAGGGACAAATCTTGCATGAGTAAAATATCTTGCATGCGGAACACATCTTACATGAGGAACAGAATTTGCATGAGGGACGCATCTTGAATGAGGAACACATCTTGCATGAGGAACACATCTCCCACGTGAAACACATCTTCCATGTGGGATACATGTTGCATGAGTAACACATGTTGCATCAGGGACACATTTTCCATGAGGAACACATCTTGCATGAGGGACACATCCTGCATGAGGAACACATCTCTCATGAGGGACACATCATCCATAAGGGACACATCTTCCATAACGGACACATCTTGCTTTAGGGACACATCTTCCATCAGGGAAACATCTTCCATGAGGAACATATCTTGGATGAGGAATACATATTACATGAGGAAGACATCTTGCATAAGGAACACATTTTCCTTGAAGGACAATTCTTGCTTGAAGAACGCATGTTTCATTAGGGACATATCTTCCATAAGGAACACATCTTCCGTGAGGAACAAATCTTCCATGAGGAACACATCTTCCATGGGGGACACATCTTGAATTAGGGGCACGTCATCCATGAGGAACACATCTTCCATGAGAGGCACGTCTTCCATGAGGAACACATCTTCCATGAGGGACACATCTTACATGAGGAGCCCATCTTTCATCAGGGGCAAGTCTTCTATGAGGAACACATCTTGCATGAGGGACACATCTTGCATGAGGAACACATCTTGCATGAGGAACACATCCTGTATGAGAAACACATCTTTTATGAGAAACAAATCTTGCATGCGGAACACGTCTTCCATGAGAGACACATCTTTCATGAGCGATACATCTTCTATGAGGGACACATCTTCCATGAGGAACACATCTTAAATCAGGAACACGTATTCCATAAGGTACGCATCTTCCATGAGTGACACATCTTTAATGAAAAACATATATATGAGGGAAACATCTTGCATGAGAAACATATCTTATGTGAGGGACACATTTTCTATGAGGAACACATCATCCATGAGGAACATGTCTTACATGAGGAACACATCTTCCATAAGGGACACATCTTCCATAAAGAACACATCTTGCATGAAGAACATATCTCTCATGAGGGACACATCTTCCATAAGGGACACAACTTCCATGAGGAAAACATCTTCCATGAGGGGCATATCTTGCATTAGGAAAACATCTTACATGAGGTATACATCTTGCGTGAGGAACACCTGCATGAGGAACACATATTCCATGAGGGACAAATCTTGCATGAGGAACATATCTTCCATGAAGGACATATCTTGCAAGAGCAACACTTCTTCCACGAGGAACACATCTCCCATGAGGGGCACATCTTGCACGAGGAACATATCTTGCATGAGGGACATATATTTCATGAGGAACACATCTTCCATTTGTGACATATCTTGCATTACGAACACATCATACATGGGGGACAAATTTTGCATGAGGAACATATCTTGCATGAGGAACATATATTCCATGAAGGAAACATCTTGTATGAGGAACACATCTTCCATGCGGAACACTTCTTGCATGAGGGACAAATCTTGCATGAGGGACACGTCTTGCATGAGGAACACATCTTTTATAAGGAACAAATTTTGCATGAGGGTCGCAGCTCGCATGAACACATCTTGCATGAGGAACAAGTCTTCCATGAGGAACGCATCTTCCATGAGGGGCACATGTTGCATGAGAAACACTTGTTGCATGAGGGACACACCTTGCATGAGGAACACATCTTGCATGAGGGACACATCTTACATGAGGAATACATCTTGCATGATGGACAAATCTTGCATGAGGTACTGATCTTGCATGAGGAAAACATCTTGCATGAGGGACACATCTTGCATTACGAACACATCTTGTATGAGGAACACATCTTCCATTAGGGACACACCTTGCATTAGGAACATATCTTACATGAGGAACAATCTTCCAGGAGGAGCACATCCTGCATGAGGAACACATCTCTCATGAAGGACATATCTTCCATAAGGGACACATTTTCCATAAGGAACACATCTTGCTTTGGGGACACATCATCCATCAGGGAAACATCTTTAATGAGGGACAAATCTTCCATGATGAACGCATGTTTCATTAGGGACATATCTTCCATAAGGGACACATCTTCCATGAGGAACATATCTTCCATAAAGAACACATCTTCCATGGGGACACATCTTGAATGAGGGGCACGTCTTTCATGAGGAACACATCTTCCATAAAAGGCACGTCTTCCATGAGGAACACATCTTCCATAAGAGGCACGTCTTCCATGAGGAACACATCTTCCATGAAGTACACATCTTGCATGAGGAACCCATTTTTCATGAGAGGCACGTCTTCCACGAGGAGCACATCTTGCCTGAGGAACACATCTTGCATGAGGAACACATCTTGTATGAGAAACGCATCTTGTATGAGAAACATCTTGTATGAGGAACACGTCTTCCATGAGAGACACATCTTCCATGAGGGATACATCTTCCATGAGGAACACATCTTCCATGAGGAACACATATTCGATAAGGGACACATCTTCCATGAGGGACACATCTTTAATGAAAAACATATATGAGGGAAACATCTTGCAACAGGAACACATCTTGCATGAGAAACACATCTTGCATGAGAAACACATCTTCCTTGACGGATACATTTTCTATGAGGATCACATCATCCATGAGGAACATGTCTTCCATAAGGGACACATCTTCCATAAGGGACACAGCTTCCATGAGAGACACATCTTCCATGAGGGATACATCTTCCATGAGGAACACAACTTCCATGAGGAACACATCTCACATGAGGAACACATATTCCATAAGGGACACATCTTCCATGAGGGACACATCTTTAATGAAAAACGTATATGAGGGAAACATCTTGCAAGACGAATACATCTTGCATGAGAAACACATTTTGCATGAGAAACACATCTTCCATGAGGGACACATTTTCTATGAGGATCACATCATCCATGAGGAACACATCTTCCATAAGGGCCACATCTTCCATAAGGGACACATCTTCCATGAGGGACACATCTTGCATGAGAAATATATCTTTCATGAGGGACACATCTTCCATGAGGAAAACATCGTCCATGAGGGGCACATCTTGCATTAGGAGCACATCTTAATGAGGGACACATCTTGCGTGAGGAACACATCCTGCATGAGGAACACTTATTCCATGAGGGACAAATCTTGCATGAGGAACATATCTTCCATGAAGGACATATCTTGCAAGAGCAACACTTCTTCCATGAGGGACACATCTCCCATGAGGGGCACATCTTGCATGAGGAACATATCTTGCATGAGGGACACATCTCCCATGAGGGGCACATCTTGCATGAGGAACATATCTTGCATGAGGGATATATATTTCATGAGGAACACATCTTCCATTTGTGACATATCTTGCATTAGGAACACATCATACAAGGGGTACACATTTTGCATGATGAACATATCTTGCATGAGGAACATATATTCCATGAGGGACACTTCTTGAATGAGGGACAAATCTTGCATGAGGGATACATCTTGCATGAGGAACACATCTTCCATGAGGGACACTTTTTGCATGAGGGACACATCTTGCATGAGGAACACATCTTTTATAAGGAACAAATTTTGCATGAGGGTCGCATCTCGCATGAGGAACATATCAAGACTTGCATGAGGAACAAGTCTTCCATGAGAAACGCATCTTCCATGAGGTACACATGTTGCATGAGAAACACAAGTCTTCCATGAGAAACGCATCTTCCATGAGGTACACATGTTGCATGAGAAACACATGTTGCATGAGGGACACATCCTGCATGAGGAACACATATTGCATGAGGGACACAGCTTGCACGAGGAACACATCTTCCATGAGAGACACATCTTGCATGAGGAACACATTTTTCATGAAGAACACATTCCATATGGGACACATCTTGCATGTGGAACACATCTTCCATGTGGGACATATCTTGCATGATGAACACATCTTCCATGAGGGACACATTTCCCATCAGGGACATATCTTGCATAGGAAGACATCTTCCATGAGGGTCATATATTGCATTAGGAACACATATTCTATGAGGGACACATCTTGCATGAGGAACACATCCTGCATGAGGAACACATACTCTATGCGGGACACATCGTGCATGAGGAACAAATCTTCCATGAGGGACATATCCTGCAAGAGGTACACATCTTCCATGAGGGACACATCTCCCACCAGGTACACATCTTTAATGAGGAACACATCTTCCTTGATGAACGTATATTGTATGAGAACACATCTCCATGAGGGACACATCTTACATCAGGAACACATCTTACATGAGGAACACATCTTCCATGAGGAACACATCCTGTATCAGGAACACATATTTCATGAGGGACACATCTTGCATGAGGAACACATCTTCCATGAGGGATATGTCTTGCAAGAGGAACACTTCTTCTATGAGGGACACATATCCCAAAAGGGGCACATCTTCCATGAGGGATATATATTGCATGAGGAACACATCTTCCATGAGGGACACATCTTTCACTAAGAACACAGTTTACATGAGGGACACATCTTACATGAGGACACATCCTGCATGAGGAACACCTCTTCCGTGAGGGACACATCTTGCATGATGAACACATCTTCCATGAGGAACATATCTTGAAGAGGAACACTTCTTCCATGCAGGGGACACACTTCCCATGAGGGACACATCTTGCATGAGGAACACATCTTGCATTAGGAACACATCTTACATGGTGGACACGTCTGGCTGCGGGACATATCTTGTATGAGGAACATATTTTCCATGAAGGAAACATCTTGCATGAGGAACACATCTTGCATGCGGACACATCTTGCATGAGGAACAATCTTGCATGACGACACATTTCTTGCATAAGGAACACATATTGCATGTCGAAGACATCTTCCATAGGAACAGATCTTCGATGAGGAACACATCTTCAATGAGGGACACATGTTGCATAAGGAACACATGTTGCATAGAGGACACATCTTCCTTGAGCAACACTTCTTGCATGAGGGACACATCTTGCATGAGGAACAATCTTCATGAGGGACACATCTTCATAAGGAACAAATTTCATGAGGACACATCTTGCATGAGGACAATCTTTCATGAGGGGCACATCTTCCATGCATGGAACACATCTTCCATCAGACGACACATATTCCATAAGGACACATCTTCATGAGGAACACATCTTGCATAAGGAACACATCTTGCATGAGGGACAATCTTGCATGAGGAAAACATCTTGCAGAGGAACACATATTTGCATAGAGGAACATCTTGCATGAGGGACGCATCTTGCATGAGGAACACATCTTGCATGAGAAACACATCTTCCATGATGAACACTAGATGAGGGACACATCTTGCATGAGGAACACATTTGTGAGGGAACATATCTTTCATGAGGACACATCTTCCATAAGGACAAAACTTTCATGAGGGACACATTTTGCATGAAGAGCATATCTTTCATGAGGGACACATCTTCCATGAGGAACACATCTTCCATGAGCGACTGATATTTCATAAGGAGCACATCTTCCATGAGGAACACATCTTTTCATGTGGAACGCATCTTGCATGAGGGGGACACGCTTGCATGAGGAACACATCCTGCATGAGGGACACATCCTGCATGAGGAATACATCTGCATGATGGACACATCTTGCATGATGGACCACATCTTGCATGAGGAGCGCATCTTGCATTAGGAAAACATCTTGCATGAGGGACGCATCTTGTATTAGGAACACATCTTGTATGAGGAACACATCTTCCATTAGGGACACATCTTGCATTAGGAACATATCTTACATGAGGAACAAATCTTTCAGGAGGGACACATCTTGCATGAGGAACACATCTCTCAGATGGACACATCGTCCATAAGGGACATATCTTCCATAAGGACACATCTTGCCTTTAGGGACACATCTTGCATGAAGAACACATCTTGCATGAGGGACACATCTTGCATGAGGAACACATCTTGCATCAGGAAAACATCTTGCACCAGGGACACCTCTTGGCTGAAGAACACATCTTTCATGAAGGACACATCTTGCATGAGGAACACATCTTGCATTAGGAACACATCTTCCAGGAGGAATATATCTTGCATGAGGAACACATCTTCCTTGAGGGACACACATCTTGCAAGAGGGACACATCTTGCATAAGGAACACATCTTCCATGAGTGACATATCTTGCATGCGGAACACATCTCGCAAGAGAAACACATCTTCCATGAGGGACACATCTTGCATGAGGGACATATCTTGCATGAGGAACACATTTTGCATGAGGAACACATCTTGCATGAGGGACACATCTTCCATGAGGGACGTATCCTGCATGAGGAACACATCTTTCATGAGGGACACATCTTGCATGAATCACACATCCTGCATGAGGAACACATATTCCATTAGGGACACATCTTGCATGAGGAACATATCTTACATGAGGAACAATCTTCTAGGAGGAGCACATCCTGCGTGAGGAACACATTTTTCATGAGGGACACATCTTCCATAAGGGACAAATCTTCCGTAAGGGACACAACTTGCATGAGGGACACATCTTCCATCAGGAAAAAATCTTCCATGAGGAACAAATCTTGTATAAGGAACACATCTTGCATGAGGGACATATCTTCCAGAAGGGACACATTTTCAAGAGGGAAACATCTTGCATGAGGAACACATCTTGCATGGGGAACACATTTTGCATAAGGAACACATCTATAAAGGACAATTCTTGCATGAGTTAACACATGTTGCATGAGGGACATATCTTCCATGAGGAACACATCTTCCATGAAGGATACATCTTTCGTGTGGAATACATCTATTTTGTATGATGAACACATATTCCATGAGGGACACATTTTTGCATGAGGAACACATCTTCCATGAGGGACATATCTTGCCAGAGAAACACATCTTCCATGAGGGACACATCTCCCATGATGAACATATCTTTCATGAGGAACACATCTTCCATGAGGGACATATGTTGCATGAGGAACGCATCCTGCAAGAGGAACACATATTCCATGAGGGACGCATCTTGCATAAGGAACAAATCTTTCATGAAGGACATATCTTGCAAGAGGAACACTTCTTCCATGAGGGACACATCACCCATGAGGGGCATATCTTGAATGAGGAACAAATCTTTCATGAGGGACATATATTGCATGAGGAACACATCTTCCATGAGGGACGCATCTTGCATAAGGAACAAATCTTTCATGAGGGACGTATCTTGCAAGAGGAACACTTCTTCCATGAGGGACATATCAACCATGAGGGGCACATCTTTCATGAGGAACACATCTTTCATGAGGGACATATATTCCATGAGGAACACATCTCTTGGCTGATATCATAAGGAGCATCATCTTCCATGAGGAACACATCTTGCATGAGGACACATCTTGCATGAGGGACACGTCTTTGCATGAGGCACATATCTGCAGGAGGACCATATATTGCATAAGGGGCCACATCTTGCTATCGAGGGAACGCATCTAGCATGAGGAACACATCTTGCATGAAGAACACATTCTTCCATGATGACACACATCTTAGATGAGGGGACAACATCTTGCATGAGGAATAACCATCTTCCATGAGGAAACATATCTTGCATGAAGAACACATCGCCGCATGAGGAACACATATATTCCTTTGAGGGACACATCTTGAATGAGGAACACATCTTCCATGTGGGACATATCTTGTTTAAGGAACACATCTCCCATGAGGGATACATTTCCCATGCGAGACACATCTTGCATGGGGAACACATCTTCCATGAGGGACATATATTGCATGAGGAACACATCTTCCTTGAGGGACACATTTTGCATGAGGAACATATCTTTCATGAGGGACACATCTTCCATGAGGAACACATTTTCCATGAGGGACACATATTCCACGAGGAGCACATCTTCCATGAGGAACACATCTTGCATGAGGAACACATCTTGCTTGAAGACACATTTTGCATGAGGGACGTATCTTGCATGAGGAACACATCTTGCATGAAGGACACATCTTGCATGAGGAACACATCTTCCCTGAGGGACATATCTTGCAAGAGGAACACATCTTCAATGAGGGACACATCTCCTATGAGGGAGATATCTTTCATGAGGAACAAATCATCCATTAGGGCCATATATTGAATGAGGAACACATCTTCCATGGGGGACACATCTTGCATTAGGAAGACATCTTAAATGAGGGACACATCTTGCGTGACGAACACATCCTGCATAAGGAACACATATTCCGTGAGGGACACGTCTTGCATGAGGAACACATCTTCCATGAGGGATATATATTGCATGAAGAACACATCTTCCATTGAGGACATATCTTGCAAGAGGAGCACTTCTTCCGTGAGGGACACTTTTCCCATGAGGGGCACTTCTTGCATGAGGAACACGTCTTCCATGAGGGATATATATTGCATGAGGAACACATCTTCCATGAGGGACACATCTTGCATGCGGGACATATCTTACATGACGAACATATTTTCCATGAAGGAAACATCTTGCATGAGGAACACATCTTGCATGAGAAACACATCTTGCATGAGGGTCAAATCTTGCATGAGTAAAACATCTTGCATGCAGAGCATATCTTGCATTAGGAACACATTTTGCATGAGGGACGCATCTTGCACGAGAAACACATCTTGCATGAGAAACACATCTTCCATGATGAATACATCTTAGATGAGGGACACATGTTGCATGAGTAACACATGTTGCATGAGGGACACATCTTCCATGAGTAACGCATCTTGTCTGAGGGACATATCTTGAGTGAGGAATACATCTTGTATGATGGACACATCTTGCATGAGGAACACATGTGCATGAGGGACACATCTTACTTGAGTAACACATCTTGCATGAGGGACACATCTTGCATGAGGAACATTTCTTTCATGAAGGACACATCTTCCATAAGGACAACTTTCATGAGGGACACCTCTTGCATGAGGAACATATCTTTCATTAGGGACACATCTTCCATGAGGAACACATCTTCCATGAGGGACACATATTTCATAAGGAGCACATCTTCCATGAGGAACACGTCTTGCAGGAAGAACACATCTTGCATGAGGAACGCGTCTTGCATGAGGAACATGTCTTGCAGGAAGAGCACATATTCCATGAGGGACACACCTTGCATGAGGAACACATCGTCCATGAGGTACATATCTTGCATGAAGAACACATCCTGCATGAGGAACACATATTGCATGAGGGACACATCTTGAATGAGGAACACATCTTCCATGTGGGACATATCTTGCTTGAGGAACGCATCTCCCATGAGGGACACATTTCCCATGCGGGACACATCTTGCATGAGGAACACATCTTCCATGAGGGACATATATTGCATGAGGAAAACATCTTCCTTGAGGGACACATTTTTGCATGAGGAACATATCTTTCATGAGGGACACATCTTCCATGAGGGACACATTTTCCATGAGGGATACATATTCCATAGGGAGCACAACTTCCATGAGAAACACATCTTGCATGAGGGACACATCTTGCATGAGGGCCACATCTTGCATGAGGAACACATCTTGCATGAGGGACACATCTTGCATGAGGAACACATCTTCCATGAGGGATATATTTTGCAAAAGGAACACATTTTCAATGAGGGACACATCTCCGATGAGGGAGACATCTTTCATGAGGAACACATCTTCCATGAGGGCCAAATATTGAATGAGGGATACATCTTCCATGGGGGACACATCTTGCATTAACAACACATCTTACATGAGAGACACATCTTGCCTGAGGAACACATCCTGTATGAGGAACACTTATTTCGTGGGAAACACATCTTGCATGAGGAACACATCTTCCATGAAGGGCATATCTTGCAATAGGAGCACTTCTTCCATGAGGGACACATCCTCCCATGAGGGGTACATCTTGCATGAGGAACACATCTTCCATGAGCGACATATATTGCATGAGGAACACATCTTCCATGAAGGACACATCTTGCATTAGGAACACATCATACATGGCGGACACATCTTGCATGCGGGACATATCTTGCATGATGAACATATTTTCCATGAAGGAAACATCTTGCATGAGGAACACATCTTGCATGAGGAACACATCTTGCATGAGGGACAAATCTTGCATGAGTAAAACATCTTGCATGCAAAACACATCTTGCATGAGGAATACATTTTGCATGAGGGACGTATCTTGCATGAGGAACACATCTTAAAAGAGGAACATATCTTCCATGATGAACACATCTCAGATGAGGGACACATGCTGCATGAGTAACGCATGTTGCATGAGGGACACAACTCCCTTGTAATACATCTTGCTTGAGGGACACATCTTGCATGAGGAATACATCTTGCATGATGGACACATCTTGCATGAGAAACACATGTTGCATGAGTAAAAATATCTTGCATGAGGGACACATCTTGCATTAGGAACAAATCTTTGCATGAGGAACACATCATCTATTAGGGACACATCTTGCTTGAGGAACATATCTTACATGAGGAACAATCTTCCAGGAGCACATCCTGCATGAGGAACACATATCTCATGAGGGGCACATCTTCCATAAGGGACACATCCTCCATAAGTGACACATCTTCCATCAGGGAAACATCTTGCATGAATACATTTTGCATGATGGGCACATCTTGCATGATGAACACATCTTGCATGAATGAAACATCTTGCATGAGTGGCACATCTTGCATGAGTGGCACATCTTGCATTAGGGAACAAATCTTGCATGAGGAACACATCTTCCATGAAGGACACATCTTGCATGAGGAACGCATGTTTCATGAGGGACACATCTTCCATGAGGAACACATTTTTATGAATAGTACATCTTCCATGAGGAACACGTCTTCCATGAGGGACACGTTTTCCATGTGGAACACATCTTCCTTAAGGAACATATCTTCCATGAGGGAAACATATTAAATGAGGGACACATCTTGCATAAGGAACACATCTTCCGTGATGGGCATATTTTCCATGAGGGGCACGTCTTCCGTGAGGAACATATCAATCAAGAAGAATACATCTTTCATGAGGAACACGTCTTCCATGAGAAACACATCTTGCATGAGGAACACATCTTGCATGAGGGACACATGTTGCATGAGTAGCACATCTTGCATGAAAAACACATCTTACATGAGGAACACGTCTTTCATTAGAGACATATCTTCCACAAGGGACACATCTTCCATGAGGAACATATCTTCCATGAGGATTACATCTTCCATGGGGGACACATCTTGAATGAGGTGCAAGTCTTCCATGAAGAACACATATTCCATGAGGGGCACGTCTTCCATGAGGAACACATCTTCCATGACGGACACATCCTGCATGAGGAACAGATCTTGCAAGAGGAACCCATCTTCCATGAGGGCCACATCTTCCATGAGGAACACATTTTGCATGAGGGACACATCTTGCTTGAGGAACACATCTTGTATGAGAAACATCTTGTATGAGGAACACGTCTTCCACGAGAGACACATCTTCCATGAGCGATACATCTTCCATAAAGGACACATCTTCCATGAGGAATACATCTTGCATGAGGAATACATCTTGCATGATGGACACATCTTGCATGAGGAACACATCTTGCATGAGGAAAACATCTTGCATGAGGGCCACATCTTGCATTAGGAACACATCTTGAGGAACACATCTTCCAGTAGGGACGTATCTTGCATGAGGAACATATCTTCCATGAGGAACAATCTTCCAGGAGGAGCTCATCCTGTATCAGGGACATATCTCTCATGAGGGACACATCTTCCATAAGGGACACATCTTGCATGAGGGACACATCTTCCATCAGGGAAACATCTTCCATGAGGAACACATCTTGCATGAGGGACACATCTTCTATAAGGGACACTACTTTCATGAGGGACACGCCTTCCAAGAATGAAACATCTTACATGAGGAACACATCTTGCATGAGGAACACATCCTGCATGCGGAACACCGATTCCATGAGGGACACATCTTCCATGAGGGACACATCTTGCATCAGGAACACATCCTGCATGAGGGACACATCTCCCATAAGGGGCACATCTTGCATGAGGAACACATCTTCCGTGAGGGACATATACTGCATGAGGAACACATCTTCCACGAGGGACACATCTTGCATTAGCAATATATGTTACATGGGGGACACATCTTGCATGAGGGACATATCTTGCATGAGGAATTTATGTTCCATGAAGGAAACATTTTACATGAGGAATATATTATGCATGAGGAACACATCTTGCATGAGGGACACATCTCCCATGATGGACAAATCTTGCTTGAGTAGAACTTGCATGCGGAACACATCTTGCATGAGGAGCACATCTTGCATGAGGGACATAAAATGCATGAGGAACACATCTTCCATGAGGAACACATCTTGCATGAGGGACACTTCTTGCATGAGAATCATATCTTTCATGAGGGACACACCTTCCATCAGGTATAACATCTTCCATGAGGAACACATCTTGCATGAGGGACACATCTTCCATAAGGGACACAACTTTCTTGAGGGACACACCTACCAAGAATGAAACATCTTACATCAGGAACACATCTTGCATGAGGAACACATCCTGCATGAGGAACACCTATTCCATGAGGGACACATCTTGCATGAGAAACACATCTTCCATGAGGGACATATCTTGTAAGAGGAACACATCATCCATGAGGGACATAAAATGCATGAGGAACACATCTTCCACGAGGGACACATCTTGCATTAGGAATACATCTTACATGGGGGACACATCTTGCATGTGGGACATATCTTGCATGAGGAATTTATGTTCCATGAAGGAAACATCTTACATGAGGAATATATTATGCATGAGGAACACATCTTGCATGAGGGACACATCTTGCACGAGGGACATATCTCGCATGAGCAGCACACCTTGCATGAGGAACACATCTTCCATGAGGAACACATCTTCCACGAGGGACACATGTTGCATGAGTAACGCATGTTGCATGAGAGACACATCTTCCATGAGGAACAGATCTTGCATGAGGGACACATCTTGCATGAGAAACATATCTTTCATGAGGGACACATCTTCCATAAGGGACACAACTTTCATGAGGGACAAATCTTGCATGAGGAACATATCTTTCATGAGGAGCACATCTCCCATGAGGACCACATCACCCATGAGGGACGCATATTTCATAAAGAACACATCTTCCATGAGGAACATATCTTACACGAGGAAAACATCTTGTATGATGAATACATCTTGCATGAGGAAAACATCTTGCATGAGGAACATATATTGCATGAGGGACACATTTTGCATGAGGAACACATCTTCCATGAGGGACACATCTTGCATGAGGAACATATCTTCCATGAGGAACACAAATTCCATGAGGGACACATCTTGCATGAGGAACACATCTTGCATGAGGAAAACATATTGTATGAGGGACACATATTGCATAAGGAATACATCTTGCATGATGGACACGTCTTGCATAAGGGACACATCTTGCATGAGGAACACATCTTGCATGAGGAACACATATTCCATTAGAGACACATCTTGCATGAGGAACATATCTTACATGAGGAGCACATCCTGCATAAGGAACACATCTTCCATGAGGGACATATCTTGTAAGAGGAACACATCATCCATGATGGGGACATCTTGCACGAGGAACACATCTTTCATGAGGAACACATATTGCATAAGGGACACATCTTGCATGAGGAATACATAATCCATGAGGGACACATCTTTCATGAAAAACACATCTTCCATGTGAGATATATCTTGCATCATGAACACATCTTCTATGAGGGACACATTTCTCATGATGGACACATCTTGCATGAGGAAACACATCTTGCATGAGGAACACATCTTCCATTAGAGACACATCTTGCATGAGAAACATATCTTACATGAGGGACATATCTTGCAAGAGGAACACATCATCCATGATGGGGACATCTTGCACGAGGAACACATCTTGCATGAGGAACACATATTGCATATGGAACACATCTTGCATGAGGAATAAATATTCCATGAGGAGCACATCTTGCATGAGGAACACATCTTCCATGAGGGACATATCTTGCAAGAGGAACACATCATCCATGATGGGGACATCTTGCACGAGGAACACATCTTGCATGAGGAACACATATTGCATAAGGAACACATCTTGCATGAGGAATAAATATTCCATGAGGGACACATCTTTCATGAAGAACACATCTTCCATTTGGGACATATCTTGCATCAGGAACACATCTTCTATGAGGGACACATTTCTCATGAGGGACACATCTTGCATGAGGAACACATCCTGCATAAGGAATACATATCCCATGAGGGACACATCTTACATGAGGAACACATTATCCATGAGGGACATATCTTGCAAGAGGAACACATCTTTCATGAGGGACATATCTTGCAAGAGGAACACATCATCCATGATGGGGACATATATTGCATGAGGAACACATCTTGTATGAGGAACACATATTGCATAAAGGATACATCTTGCATGAGGAACACATATTCCATGAGGGACACATCTTTCATGAAGAACACATCTTCCATGTGGGACATATCTTGCATCAGGAACACATCCTCTATGAGGGACACATTTCTCATGAGGGACACATCTTGCATGAGGAACACATCTTCCATGAGGGACATATATTGCATGAGGATCACATCTTCCTTGAGGGACACATCTTGCATGAGGAACATATCTTGCATTAGGGATACATCTTGCATGAGGAACACATCCTGCATGAGGAATACATATCCCATGAGGGACACATCTTACATGAGGAACACATTTTCCATGAGGGACATATCTTGCAACAGGAACACATCTTCCATGAAGGACTCATCTCCCATGAAGGACACATCTTTCTTGAGGAACACATCTTCCATGAGGGACATATATTGCATGTGGAACACATCTTGCATTAGGAACACGTCTCACATGAGGGACACATCTCGTGTGAGGAACACATCCTTCATGAGGAACACATATTCCATGAGGGAAACATCTTGCATGAGGAACATTTCTTCCATGAGGGACATATATTGCATGAGGAACACATCTTCCATTAGGGACATATCTTGCATTAGGAACACATCATACATGGGAGACACATTTTGCATGAGGAACATATCTTGCATGAGGAACATATATTCCATGAAGGAAACATTTTGCATGAGGAACACATCTTGCATGAGGAACACCTCTTGCATGAGGGACAAATCTTGCATGAGTAAAATATCTTGCATGCGGAACACATCTTACATGAGGAACAGAATTTGCATGAGGGACGCATCTTGAATGAGGAACACATCTTGCATGAGGAACACATCTCCCACGTGAAACACATCTTCCATGTGGGATACATGTTGCATGAGTAACACATGTTGCATAAGGGACACATTTTCCATGAGGAACACATCTTGCATGAGGGACACATCCTGCATGAGGAACACATCTCTCATGAGGGACACATCATCCATAAGGGACACATCTTCCATAACGGACACATCTTGCTTTAGGGACACATCTTCCATCAGGGAAACATCTTCCATGAGGAACACATCTTGGATGAGGAATACATATTACATGAGGAAGACATCTTGCATAAGGAACACATTTTCCTTGAAGGACAAATCTTGCTTGAAGAACGCATGTTTCATTAGGGACATATCTTCCATAAGGAACACATCTTCCGTGAGGAACAAATCTTCCATGAGGAACACATCTTCCATGGGGGACACATCTTGAATTAGGGGCACCATGAGGAACACATCTTCCATGAGAGGCACGTCTTCCATGAGGAACACATCTTCCATGAGGGACACATCTTACATGAGGAACCCATCTTTCATCAGGGGCAAGTCTTCTATGAGGAACACATCTTGCATGAGGGACACATCTTGCATGAGGAACACATCTTGCATGAGGAACACATCCTGTATGAGAAACACATCTTTTATGAGAAACAAATCTTGCATGCGGAACACGTCTTCCATGAGAGACACATCTTTCATGAGCGATACATCTTCTATGAGGGACACATCTTCCATGAGGAACACATCTTAAATCAGGAACACGTATTCCATAAGGTACGCATCTTCCATGAGTGACACATCTTTAATGAAAGACATATATATGAGGGAAACATCTTGCATGAGAAACATATCTTATGTGAGGGACACATTTTCTATGAGGAACACATCATCCATGAGGAACATGTCTTACATGAGGAACACATCTTCCATAAGGGACACATCTTCCATAAAGAACACATCTTGCATGAAGAACATATCTCTCATGAGGGACACATCTTCCATAAAGGACACAACTTCCATGAGGAAAACATCTTCCATGAGGGGCATATCTTGCATTAGGATTACATCTTACATGAGGTATACATCTTGCGTGAGGAACACCTGCATGAGGAACACATATTCCATGAGGGACAAATCTTGCATGAGGAACATATCTTCCATGAAGGACATATCTTGCAAGAGCAACACTTCTTCCACGAGGAACACATCTCCCATGAGGGGCACATCTTGCACGAGGAACATATCTTGCATGAGGGACATATATTTCATGAGGAACACATCTTCCATTTGTGACATATCTTGCATTACGAACACATCATACATGGGGGACAAATTTTGCATGAGGAACATATTGCATGAGGAACATTTATTCCATGAGGGACATTCTTGATGAGGGACAAATCTTGCATGAGGGACACATCTATGCATGAGGGAACACATCTTCCATGAGGGACATATTTTGCATGAGGACACATCTTCTTGAGGGACACATCTTGCATGAGGAACATATCTTGCTATGAGGGTACATCTTGCATGAGGAACACATCATAGATATTGCATGAGGGCACATCTTCACATGAGGAACACATTCCATGAGGACATATTGCATGAGGAACAATCTTCCTAAGGAAACCATCTCCATGAGGTACACATCTTTCATGGGGAACACATGTTGCATGAGGGACACATCTGCATGTGGAACACCATATTGCAGAGGGACACAGCTTGCAGAGGAACACATCTTCCATGAGAGAACCATCATTGCATGAGGAACACATCTTCATGAGGAACAATTTCCTATGGGGACAATCTTGCATGGAACACATCTTCCATGTGGGACATATCTTCCATAAGGGACACAGCTTCCATGAGAGACACATCTTCCATGAGGGATACATCTTCCATGAGGAACACAACTTCCATGAGGAACACATCTCACATGAGGAACACATATTCCATAAGGGACACATCTTCCATGAGGGACACATCTTTAATGAAAAACGTATATGAGGGAAACATCTTGCAAGACGAATACATCTTGCATGAGAAACACATTTTGCATGAGAAACACATCTTCCATGAGGGACACATTTTCTATGAGGATCACATCATCCATGAGGAACACATCTTCCATAAGGGCCACATCTTCCATAAGGGACACATCTTCCATGAGGGACACATCTTGCATGAGAAATATATCTTTCATGAGGGACACATCTTCCATGAGGAAAACATCGTCCATGAGGGGCACATCTTGCATTAGGAGCACATCTTAATGAGGGACACATCTTGCGTGAGGAACACATCCTGCATGAGGAACACTTATTCCATGAGGGACAAATCTTGCATGAGGAACATATCTTCCATGAAGGACATATCTTGCAAGAGCAACACTTCTTCCATGAGGGACACATCTCCCATGAGGGGCACATCTTGCATGAGGAACATATCTTGCATGAGGGACACATCTCCCATGAGGGGCACATCTTGCAAGAGGAACATATCTTGCATGAGGGATATATATTTCATGAGGAACACATCTTCCATGAGGGACATATCTTGCATTAGGAACACATCATACAAGGGGTACACATTTTGCATGATGAACATATCTTGCATGAGGAACATATATTCCATGAGGGACACTTCTTGAATGAGGGACAAATCTTGCATGAGGGACACATCTTGCATGAGGAACACATCTTCCATGAGGGACACTTTTTGCATGAGGGACAAATCTTGCTTGAGGGACACATCTTGCATGAGGAACACATCTTTTATAAGGAACAAATTTTGCATGAGGGTCGCATCTCGCATGAGGAACATATCAAGACTTGCATGAGGAACAAGTCTTCCATGAGAAACGCATCTTCCATGAGGTACACATGTTGCATGAGAAACACAAGTCTTCCATGAGAAACGCATCTTCCATGAGGTACACATGTTGCATGAGAAACACATGTTGCATGAGGGACACATCCTGCATGAGGAACACATATTGCACGAGGGACACAGCTTGCACGAGGAACACATCTTCCATGAGAGACACATCTTGCATGAGGAACACATTTTTCATGAAGAACACATTCCATATGGGACACATCTTGCATGTGGAACACATCTTCCATGTGGGACATATCTTGCATGATGAACACATCTTCCATGAGGGACACATTTCCCATCAGGGACATATCTTGCATAGGAAGACATCTTCCATGAGGGTCATATATTGCATTAGGAACACATATTCTATGAGGGACACATCTTGCATGAGGAACACATCCTGCATGAGGAACACATACTCTATGCGGGACACATCGTGCATGAGGAACAAATCTTCCATGAGGGACATATCCTGCAAGAGGAACACATCTTCCATGAGGGACACATGTCCCATGAGGTACACATCTTTCATGAGGAACACATCTTCGTTGATGAACGTAAATTGTATGAGAACACATCTTCCATGAGGGACACATCTTACATCAGGAACACATCTTACATGAGGAACACATCTTGCATGAGGAACACATCCTGCATCAGGAACACATTCCATGAGGGACACATCTTGCATGAGGAACACATCTTCCATGAGGGACATATCTTGCAAGAGGAACACTTCTTCTATGAGGGACACATATCCCAAAAGGGGCACATCTTCCATGAGGGATATATATTGCATGAGGAACACATCTTCCATGAGGGACACATCTTTCACTAAGAACACAGCTTACATGAGGGACACATCTTACATGAGGGACACATCCTGCATGAGGAACACCTACTCCGTGAGGGACACATCTTGCATGATGAACACATCTTCCATGAGGACATATCTTGAAGAGGAACACTCCTTCCATGAGGGGCACATTTCCCATGAGGGACACATCTTGCATGAGGAACACATCTTGCATTAGGAACACATCTTACATGGTGGACACGTCTTGGCTGCGGGACATATCTTGTATGAGGAACATATTTTCCATGAAGGAAACATCTTGCATGAGGAACACATCTTGCATGCGGAGCACATCTTGCATGAGGAACATATCTTGCATGACGGACATTTCTTGCATAAGGAACACATATTGCATGTCGAAGACATCTTCCATAAGGAACAGATCTTCGATGAGGAACACATCTTCAATGAGGGACACATGTTGCATAAGGAACACATGTTGCATAAGGGGACACATCTTCCTTGAGCAACACTTCTTGCATGAGGGACACATCTTGCATGAGGAACATATCTTTCATGAGGGACACATCTTCCATAAGGACAAAACTTTCATGAAGGACACATCTTGCATGAGGAGCATATCTTTCATGAG
Organism: Panulirus ornatus; assembly: GCF_036320965.1. Lineage (NCBI taxonomy): Eukaryota > Metazoa > Arthropoda > Malacostraca > Decapoda > Palinuridae > Panulirus > Panulirus ornatus. The sequence continues at coordinate 20,015,370 of NC_092258.1, read as the reverse complement.
GGGCACATCTTCCATGAGGAACACATCTTCCATCAACGACACATATTCCATAAGGAGCACATCTTCCATGAGAAACACATCTTGCGTAAGGAACACATCTTGCATGAGGGACACGTCTTGCATGAGGAACACATCTTGCAGGAGGAACACATATTGCATAAGAGACACATCTTGCATGAGGGACGCATCTTGCATGAGGAACACATCTTGCATGAGAAACACATCTTCCATGATGAACACAGATGAGGGACACATCTTGCATGAGGAACACATTTTGTGGGGGAACATATCTTTCATGAGGGACACATCTTCCATAAGGACAAAACTTTCATGAGGGACACATTTTGCATGAAGAGCATATCTTTCATGAGGGACACATCTTCCATGAGGAACACATCTTCCATGAGCGACTGATATTTCATAAGGAGCACATCTTCCATGAGGAACACATCTTTCATGAGGAACGCATCTTGCATGAGGGACACGTCTTGCATGAGGAACACATCCTGCATGAGGGACACATCCTGCATGAGGAATACATCTTGCATGATGGACACATCTTGCATGATGGACACATCTTGCATGAGGAGCGCATCTTGCATTAGGAAAACATCTTGCATGAGGGACGCATCTTGTATTAGGAACACATCTTGTATGAGGAACACATCTTCCATTAGGGACACATCTTGCATTAGGAACATATCTTACATGAGGAACAATCTTCCAGGAGGAGCACATCCTGCATGAGGAACACATCTCTCATGATGGACACATCTTCCATAAGGGACATATCTTCCATAAGGGACACATCTTGCTTTAGGGACACATCTTCCATCAGGGAAACATCTTCCATGAGGAACACATCTTGCATGAGGAATACTTATTGCATGAGGAAGACATCTTGCATAAGGAACACATTTTCCATGAGGGACAAATTTTGCATGATAAACGCATGTTTCATTAGGGACACATCTTCCATGAGGAACATATCTTCCATGAGGAACACATCTTCCATGGGGGACACATCTTGAATTAGGGGCACGTCATCCATGAGGAACACATCTTCCATGAGAGGCACGTCTTCCATGAGGAACACATCTTCCATGAGGAACATATCTTACGTGAGGTTACACATCTTCCATAAGGAACACATCTTCCATGAGGGACGCATCTTGCATGAGGAACCCATCTTTCATGAGGAACACACCTTGTATGAGAAACGCATCTTGCATGAGAAACACATCTTGTATGAGGAACACGTCTTCCATGAGAGACACATCTTCCATGAGGGACATATCTTCCATGAGGAACACATCTTCCATGAGGAACACATCATCCATGAGGAACATATCTTACGTGAGGTTACACATCTTCCATAAGGAACACATCTTGCATGAGAAACATATCTTTCATGAGGGACACATCTGCCATAAGGGACACAACTTCCATGTGGGACACATCTCGCATGAGAAATATATCTTCCATGAGGGACACATCTTGCATGAGAAATATATCTTCCATGAGGGACACATCTTCCATGAGGAACACATCTTCCATGAGGGGCACATCTTTCATTAGAAACACATCTTACATGAGGGACACATCTTGCGTGAGGAACACCTCCTTCTTGAGGAACACATATTCCATGAGGGACACATCTTGCAAGAGGAACACTTCTTCCATGAAGGACACATCTCCCATGAGGGGCACATCTTGCATGAGGAACATATCTTCCATGAGGGACACATCTTGCATGAGGAACACATCTTCCATGAGGGAAACATCTTGCATGAGGAACACATCTTACAAGAGGAACACATCTTCCATAAGGGACACAACTTCCATGAGGGACACATCTTGCATGAGGAACATATCTTCCATGAGTGACACATCTTGCATGAGGAACACATCTTCCATGATGGAAACATCTTGCATGAGGAACACATCTTACATGAGGAACACATCTTCCATAAGGGACACAACTTCCATGAGGGACACATCTTGCATGAGGAACATATCTTTCATGAGGGACACATCTTCCATAAGGGAGACATCTTGCGTAAGGAACGCACCTTTTATGAGGAACACATCTTGCATGAGGAACACATCTTGCATGAGGGATTCATCTTGCATGAGGAACACATCTTGTATGGGGAACACATACTTGCCTCAATGTAAACATGGTCCACACTCATTTGCCTCAATGTGAATATGGTAAACACTTACCTGCCTTAATGTAAACATGGTCAAAACTTCCTTGCCTTAATGTAAACATGTTAACACTCACTTTTCTCAATGTAAACACAAAAAGAGAAGAGGAAACACACAGAAAGATAAACACAAACTTTGTTGGAGGAATGGGTCAAGTTCTTCGCTAAACTAAGCATAAAAATGGTAAATAAGGGAAACTCTGTTGTGGCAGTTTTCACACAAGCATTAGGTAAGGTTGTTACAGTTATAGTTTTAAATCTTCTTATATTTCTTTAATGTAATATTTTACTTTGATGTAATATAATACCATATTTTACTATGACGTAATATAATACCATATTTTGCTATTACGTAATATAATACCATATTTTACTATGACGTAATATAATACCATATTTCAGTGAAATGTCATCATTCAGTAGAATGTTTTCCTCGTTTCTGTCTATGACACACATGATACATTTCACATGTACAACATGATCTAGTCACTCTATATCGTGTGCTAACAATCTAGAGTTTTATCCACCTTCACCAGGAACTTAGACGTCGAGTGGTAATGTCTGCGAGGAGGAGAACATGGCTTGTGTTGCTGCACTGTGAACTATCACAACACAAGTTATCTCACATCCAGACGACCATTCGTTCTCTTCCCACAACACTTGCTAGACCAACAGTTTTCTGTGTAGTTGGTGATGTTCTTGGCAGCGATATGAACCTTCAAAATGCACTAGTTGGTAAGCTATGTTGCCTACAGGACATGTCAAACACATACGGAATATTGTATAGTGACACCAGCAACCTCTGATACCAGCATGACTTCCTGCTTGTCAGGTGTCGCATGAGAGGTTGTATATTGTGTCAGGTGTCGCATGAGAGGTTGTATGTTGTGTCAGGTGTCGCATGAGAGGTTGTATATTGTGTCAGGTGTCGCATGAGAGGTTGTATATTGTGTCAGGTGTCGCATGAGAGGTTGTATGTTATGTCAGGTGTCGCATGAGAGGTTGTATATTGTGTCAGGTGTCGCATGAGAGGTTGTATGTTTTGTCAGGTGTCGCATGAGAGGTTGTATGTTATGTCAGGTGTCGCATGAGAGGTTGTATATTGTGTCAGGTGTCGCATGAGAGGTTGTTTGTTGTGTCAGGTGTCGCATGAGAGGTTGTATATTGTGTCAGGTGTCGCATGAGAGGTTGTATATTGTGTCAGGTGTCGCATGAGAGGTTGTATATTGTGTCAGGTGTCGCATGAGAGGTTGTATGTTGTGTCAGGTGTCGCATGAGAGGTTGTATATTGTGTCAGGTGTCGCATGAGAGGTTGTATGTTGTGTCAGGTGTCGCATGAGAGGTTGTTTGTTGTGTCAGGTGTCGCATGAGAGGTTGTATATTGTGTCAGGTGTCGCATGAGAGGTTGTATGTTATGTCAGGTGTCGCATGAGAGGTTGTATGTTATGTCAGGTGTCGCATGAGAGGTTGTATATTGTGTCAGGTGTCGCATGAGAGGTTGTATATTGTGTCAGGTGTCGCATGAGAGGTTGTATGTTGTGTCAGGTGTCGCATGAGAGCTTGTATGTAGTGTCAGGTGTCGCATGAGAGGTTGTATATTGTGTCAGGTGTCGCATGAGAGGTTGTATATTGTGTCAGGTGTCGCATGAGAGGTTGTATATTGTGTCAGGTGTCGCATGAGAGGTTGTATATTGTGTCAGGTGTCGCATGAGAGGTTGTATGTTGTGTCAGGTGTCGCATGAGAGGTTGTATATTGTGTCAGGTGTCGCATGAGAGGTTGTTTGTTGTGTCAGGTGTCGCATGAGAGGTTGTATATTGTGTCAGGTGTCGCATGAGAGGTTGTATGTTGTGTCAGGTGTCGCATGAGAGGTTGTATATTGGTGTCAGGTGAGTCGCATGAGAGGTTGCATGTTGTGGCAGGTGTCGCATGAGAGGTTGTATGTTGTGTCAGGTGGTCGCATGAGAGGTTGTAATGTTATGTCAGGTGTCGCATGGAGAGGTTGGTATGTTGTAGCAGGTGTCGCCAGGAGAGGTTGTATGTTATGTCAGGTGTCGCATGTGAGGTTGTATGTTTGTGTCGGTGTCGCATGAGAGGTTGTATGTTGTGTCAGGTGTCGCATGAGAGGCTGTTATGATTGTGTAGGGGGGGCGCAGGGGGGGTTGGGGGGTGTGGGGCAGGGGTGTCGAGGGGGGGGAAGGGGTGAGGGGGGGTTGTTGTATTTGTGTCATGGGTGCGCATTGAGAGGTTGTATGTTGTTGTCAGGTGTCGCATGAGAGGTTGTATATTGTGTCAGGTGTCGCATGAGATGTTGTATGTTGTGTCAGGTGTCGCATGAGAGGTTGTATATTGTGTCAGGTGTCGCATGAGAGGTTGTATATTGTGTCAGGTGACGCATGAGAGGTTGTATATTGTGTCAGGTGTCCGCATGAGAGGTTGTATGTTGTGTGAGGTGTCGCAAGAGAGGTTGGATATTGTGTCAGGTGTCGCATGAGAGGTTGTATGTTGTGTGAGGTGTCGCAAGAGAGGTTGTATGTTGTGTCAGGTGTCGCATGAGAGATTTTATATGAAGAATCAACTGTTTATAATTTTTTGCCAGTTATATACAACATCTTACATATATTACTATATATATATATATATATAGTATATATATATATATATATATATATATATATATATATATATATATATATATATATATTCCCTGGGGGTAGGGGAGAAAGAATACTTCCCACGTATTCCCTGCGTGTCGTAGAAGGCGACTAAAAGGGGAGGGAGCGGGGGGCTGGAAATCCTCCCCTCTCGTTTTTTTTTAATTTTCCAAAAGAAGGAACAGAGAATTGGGCCAGGTGAGGGTATTCCCTCAAAGGCCCAGTCCTCTGTTCTTAACGCTACCTCGCTAATGCGGGAAATGGCGAATAGTTTGAAAGAAAAGAAAGATATATATATATATATATATATTTTTTTTTTTTTTATACTTTGTCGCTGTCTCCCGCGTTTGCGAGGTAGCGCAAGGAAACAGACGAAAGAAATGGCCCAACCCCCCCCATACACATGTACATACACACGTCCACACACGCAAATATACATACCTACACAGCTTTCCATGGTTTACCCCGGACGCTTCACATGCCTTGATTCAATCCACTGACAGCACGTCAACCCCTGTATACCACATCGCTCCAATTCACTCTATTCCTTGCCCTCCTTTCACCCTCCTGCATGTTCAGGCCCCGATCACACAAAATCCTTTTCACTCCATCTTTCCACCTCCAATTTGGTCTCCCTCTTCTCCTCGTTCCCTCCACCTCCGACACATATATCCTCTTGGTCAATCTTTCCTCACTCATTCTCTCCATGTGCCCAAACCATTTCAAAACACCCTCTTCTGCTCTCTCAACCACGCTCTTTTTATTTCCACACATCTCTCTTACCCTTACGTTACTTACTCGATCAAACCACCTCACACCACACATTGTCCTCAAACATCTCATTTCCAGCACATCCATCCTCCTGCGCACAACTCTATCCATAGCCCACGCCTCGCAACCATACAACATTGTTGGAACCACTATTCCTTCAAACATACCCATTTTTGCTTTCCGAGATAATGTTCTCGACTTCCACACATTCTTCAAGGCTCCCAGAATTTTCGCCCCCTCTCCCATCCTATGATCCACTTCCGCTTCCATGGTTTTAACCGCTGACAGATCCACTCCCAGATATCTAAAACACTTTACTTCCTCCAGTTTTTCTCCATTCAAACTTACCTCCCAATTGACTTGACCCTCAACCCTACTGTACCTAATAACCTTGCTCTTATTCACATTTACTCCTAACTTTCTTCTTTCACACACTTTACCAAACTCAGTCACCAGCTTCTGCAGTTTCTCACATGAATCAGCCACCAGCGCTGTATCATCAGCAAACAACAACTGACTCACTTCCCAAGCTCTCTCATCCCCAACAGACTTCATACTTGCCCCTCTTTCCAAAACTCTTGCATTCACCTCCCTAACAACCCCATCCATAAACAAATTAAACAACCATGGACACATCACACACCCCTGCCGTAAACCTACATTCACTGAGAACCAATCACTTTCCTCTCTTCCTACACGTACACATGCCTTACATCCTCGATAAAAACTTTTCACTGCTTCAAACAACTTGCTTCCCACACCATATATTCTTAATACCTTCCACAGAGCATCTCTATCAACTCTATCATATGCCTTCTCCAGATCTATAAATGCTACATACAAATTCATTTGCTTTTCTAAGTATTTCTCACATACATTCTTCAAAGAAAACACCTGATCCACACATCCTCTACCACTTCTGAAACCACACTGCTCTTCCCCAATCTGATGCTCTGTACATGCCTTCACCCTCTCAATCAATACCCTCCCATATAATTTACCAGGAATACTCAACAAACTTATACCTCTGTAATTTGAGCACTCACTCTTATCCCCTTTGCCTTTGTACAGTGGCACTATGCACGCATTCCACCAATCCTCAGGCACCTCACCATGAGACATACATACATTAAATAACCTTACCAACCAGTCAATAATACCGTCACCCCCTTTTTTAATAAATTCCACTGCAATACTATACAAACCTGCTGCCTTGCCGGCTTTCATCTTCCGCAAAGCTTTTACTACCTCTTCTCTGTTTACCAAATCATTTTCCTTAACCCTCTCGCTTTCCACACCACCTCGACCAAAACACCCTATATCTGCCACTCTATCATCAAACACATTCAACAAACCTTCAAAATACTCACTCCATCTCCTTCTCACATCATCACTACTTGTTATCACCTCCCCATTTGCGCCCTTCACTGAAGTTCCCATTTGCTCCCTTGTCTTACGCACTTTATTTACCTCCTTCCAGAACATCTTTCTATTCTCCCTAAAATTTAATGATACTCTCTCACCCCAACTCTCATTTGCCCTCTTTTTCACCTCTTGCACCTTTATCTTGACCTCCTGTCTCTTTCTTTTATACATCTCCCACTCAATTGCATTTTTTCCCTGCAAAAATCGTCCAAATGCCTCTCTCTTCTCTTTCACTAATAATCTTACTTCTTCATCCCACCACTCACTACCCTTTCTAATCAACCCACCTCCCACTCTTCTCATGCCACAAGCATCTTTTGCGCAATCCATCACTGATTCCCTAAATACATCCCATTCCTCCCCCACTCCCCTTACTTCCATTGTTCTCACCTTTTTCCATTCTGTACTCAGTATCTCCTGGTACTTCCTCACACAAATCTCCTTCCCAAGCTCACTTACTCTCACCGCCCTCTTCACCCCAACATTCACTCTTCTTTTCTGAAAAACCATACAAATCTTCACCTTAGCCTTCACAAGATAATGATCAGACATCCCTCCAGTTGCACCTCTCAACACATTAACATCCAAAAGTCTCTCTTTCGCGCGCCTGTCAATTAACACGTAATCCAATAACGCTCTCTGGCCATCTCTCCTACTTACATAAGTATACTTATGTATATCTCGCTTTTTAAACCAGGTATTCCCAATCACCAGCCCTTTTTCAGCACATAAATCTACAAGCACATAAATCTACACCCATCACTATAACCCGGTCTCGTGCATCAAAACCACTAACACGCTCATTCAGCTGCTCCCAAAACACTTGCCTCTCATGATCTTTCTTCTCATGCCCAGGTGCATATGCACCAATAATCACCCATCATATATATATATATATATATATATATATATATATATATATATATATATATATATATATATATAGGGTGGGGGAGGGGGCGAAAATTCTGGGAGCCTTGAAGAATGTGTGGAAGTCGAGAACATTATCTCGGAAAGCAAAAATGAGTATGTTTGAAGGAATAGTGGTTCCAACAATGTTGTATGGTTGCGAGGCGTGGGCTATGGATAGAGTTGTGCGCAGGAGGATGGATGTGCTGGAAATGAGATGTTTGAGGACAATGTGTGGTGTGAGGTGGTTTGATCGAGTAAGTAACGTAAGGGTAAGAGAGATGTGTGGAAATAAAAAGAGCGTGGTTGAGAGAGCAGAAGAGGGTGTTTTGAAATGGTTTGGGCACATGGAGAGAATGAGTGAGGAAAGATTGACCAAGAGGATATATGTGTCGGAGGTGGAGGGAACGATGAGAAGAGGGAGACCAAATTGGAGGTGGAAAGATGGAGTGAAAAAGATTTTGTGTGATCGGGGCCTGAACATGCAGGAGGGTGAAAGGAGGGCAAGGAATAGAGTGAATTGGAGCGATGTGGTATACCGGGGTTGACGTGCTGTCAGTGGATTGAATCGGGGCATGTGAAGCGTCTGGGGTAAACCATGGAAAGCTGTGTAGGTATGTGTATTATGCGTGTGTGGACGTATGTATATACATGTGTATGGGGGTGGGTTGGGCCATTTCTTTCGTCTGTTTCCTTGCGCTACCTCGCAAACGCGGGAGACAGCGACAAAGCAAAAAAAAAAAAAATATATATATATATATATATATATATATATATATATATATATTCTTTTTTCTTTTAAACTATTAGCCATTTCCCGCGTTAGCGAGGTAGCGTTAAGAACAGAGGACTTGGCCTTTTTTGGAATATGCTCATCTGGCCCCCTCTGTTACTTCTTTTGGAAAATTAAAAAAAAACGAGAGGGTAGGATTTCCAGCACCCCGCTCCCTCCCCTTTTAGTCGTCTTCTACGACCCGCAGGGAATACGTGGGAAGTATTCCTAATCCCCTATCCCCAGGGATATATATATATATATATATATATATATATATATATATATATATATATATATATATATATATATATATAGTGCCATTGTACAAAGGCAAAGGGGATAGGAGTGAGTGCTCAAATTACAGAGGTATAAGTTTGTTGAGTATTCCTGGTAAATTATATAGGAGGGTATTGATTGAGAGGGTGAAGGCATGTACAGAGCATCGGATTGGGGAAGAGCAGTGTGGTTTCAGAAGTGGTAGAGGATGTGTGGATCAGGTGTTTGCTTTGAAGAATGTGAGAAATACTTAGAAAAGCAAATGGATTTGTATGTAGCATTTATGGATCTGGGGAAGGCATATGATAGAGTTGATAGAGATGCTCTGTGGAAGGTATTAAGAATATATGGTGTGGGAGGCAAGTTGTTAGAAGCAGTGAAAAGTTTTTATCGAGGATGTAAGGCATGTGTACGTGTAGGAAGAGAGGAAAGTGATTGGTTCTCAGTGAATGTAGGTTTGCGGCAGGGGTGTGTGATGTCTCCATGGTTGTTTAATTTGTTTATGGATGGGGTTGTTAGGGAAGTGAATGCAAGAGTTTTGGAAAGAGGGGCAAGTATGAAGTCTGTTGGCGATGAGAGAGCTTGGGAAGTGAGTCAGTTGTTAGCTGATGATACAGCGCTGGTGGCTGATTCATGTGAGAAACTGCAGAAGCTGGTGACTGAGTTTGGTAAAGTGTGTGAAAGAAGAAAGTTAAGAGTAAATGTGAATAAGAGCAAGGTTATTAGGTACAGTAGGGTTGAGGGTCAAGTCAATTGGGAGGTAAGTTTGAATGGAGAAAAACTGGAGGAAGTAAAGTGTTTTAGATATCTGGGAGTGGATCTGGCAGCGGATGGAACCATGGAAGCGGAAGTGAATCATAGGATGGGGGAGGGGGCGAAAGTTCTGGGAGCCTTGAAGAATGTGTGGAAGTCGAGAACATTATCTCGGGAAGCAAAAATGAGTATGTTTGAAGGAATAGTGGTTCCAACAATGTTGTATGGTTGCGAGGCGTGGGCTATGGATAGAGTTGTGCGCAGGAGGATGGATGTGCTGGAAATGAGATGTTTGAGGACAATGTGTGGTGTGAGGTGGTTTGACCGAGTAAGTAACGTAAGGGTAAGAGAGATGTGTGGAAATAAAAAGAGCGTGGTTGAGAGAGCAGAAGAGGGTGTTTTGAAATGGTTTGGGCACATGGAGAGAATGAGTGAGGAAAGATTGACCAAGAGGATATATGTGTCGGAGGTGGAGGGAACGAGGAGAAGTGGGAAACCAAATTGAAGGTGGAAAGATTGAGTGAAAAAGATTTTGTGTGATCGGGGCCTGAAAATGCAGGAGGGTGAAAGGAGGGCAAGGAATAGAGTGAATTGGATCGATGTGGTATACCGGGGTTGACGTGCTGTCAGTGGATTGAATCAGGGCATGTGAAGCGTCTGGGGTAAACCATGGAAAGCTGTGTAGGTATGTATATTTGCGTGTGTGGACGTATGTATATACATGTGTATGGGGGGGGTTGGGCCATTTCTTTCGTCTGTTTCCTTGCGCTACCTCGCAAACGCGGGAGACAGCGACAAAGTATAAAAAAAAAAAATATATATATATATATATAGTTATTTATTTATTATACTTTGTCACTGTCTTTCGCATTAGCAAGGTAGCGCAATATATATATATATATATATATATATATATATATATATATATATATATATATATATATATATATATATATATTGTAGAGAGCAAGAAGCAGTGTCCCCTTTGCCTGGATGAACAAAAGCATTCATCTGTTACACCGTGCGGGCACTTGTTTTGCTGGCAATGTATTCAGGAATGCCTCCAGACTTGTCAGCAGTGTCCACGTTGCAGACATTCAGCATTACCTTCTCAAGTGGTTCCTCTTCTCAATTATGACTGTGGGGTCATTTAATGGTGCTTTCTGTGGTTCACATCTAAGTGTATTGTGAAGTGATCAGGCATTTCACTTTGAAAGCGAGTCAAACATTTTATGGCCAGTATTTCCTTGAGGGGAACCTAAAACAATAACTCGGCCACTACGTGGTTAAGCTCACTTCATACCCCCAAGGATGTTCTCTTTGTATTTTAAAAATAAGGCTAAAATCCATATAAGGAAATAGATATTTCATTTTGCTCTCTGTTATTGATAATCGACAGTAACAGCACAGCGATAACACAGAGTACAAATAGTAAGGATTGTCAGGTGTGGCAGGAAGGCAACCTAGGTAGTTTTCTTACATAGATAGGAAACAGACTCTGAAATATGTATTATATTCCCAGCGACAAGGCAAAATAAATAAATAAATATACATACATCCCTGGGGATAGGGGAGAAAGAATACTTCCCACGTATTCCCTGCGTGTCATAGAAGGCGACTAAAAGGGGAGGGAGCGGGTGGTTGGAAATCCTCCCCTCTCGTTTTTTTCAATTTTCCAAAAGAAGGAACAGAGAAGGGGGCCAGGTGAGGATGTTCCCTCAAAGGCCCATTCCTCTGTTCTTAACGCTACCTCACTGACGTGGGAAATGGCGAATAGTACGAAAGAAAAAAAGATATATATATATATATATGTATATATATACATATGTATATATATTATATATATATATATATATATATATATATGGGCATGAGAAGAAAGATCATGAGAGGCAAGTGTTTTGGGAGCAGCTAAATGAGTGTGTTAGCGGTTTTGATGCACGAGACCGGGTTATAGAGATGGGTGATTTGAATGCAAAGGTGAGTAATGTGGCAGTTGAGGGAATAATTGGTATGCATGGGGTGTTCAGTGTTGTAAATGGAAATGGTGAAGAGCTTGTAGATTTATGTGCTGAAAAAGGACTGATGATTGGGAATACCTGGTTTAAAAAGCGAGATATACATAAGTATACTTATGTAAGTAGGAGAGATGGCCAGAGAGCATTATTGGATTACGTGTTAATTGACAGGCGTGCGAAAGAGAGACTTTTGGATGTCAATGTGCTGAGAGGTGCAACTGGAGGGATGTCTGATCATTATCTTGTGGAGGCTAAGGTGAAGATTAGTATGGGTTTTCAGAAAAGAAGAGTGAATGTTGGGGTGAAGAAGGTGGTGAGAGTAAGTGAGCTTGGGAAGGAGACCTGTGTGAAGAAGTATCAGGAGAGACTATGTACAGAATGGAAAAAGGTGAGAACAATGGAAGTAAGGGGAGTGAGGGAGGAATGGGATGTATTTAGGGAATCAGTGATGGATTGCGCAAAAGATGCTTGTGGCATGAGAAGAGTGGGAGGTGGGCTGTTTAGAAAGGGTAGTGAGTGGTGGGATGAAGAAGTAAGAGTATTAGTGAAAGAGAAGAGAGAGGCATTTGGACGATTTTTGCAGGGAAAAAATGCAATTGAGTGGGAGAAGTATAAAAGAAAGAGACAGGAGGTCAAGATAAAGGTGCAAGAGGTGAAAAAAAGGGCAAATGAGAGTTGGGGTGAGAGACTATCAGTAAATTTTAGGGAGAATAAAAAGATGTTCTGGAAGGAGGTAAATAGGGTGCGTAAGACAAGGGAGCAAATGGGAACTTCAGTGAAGGGCGCAAATGGGGAGGTGATAACAAGTAGTGGTGATGTGAGAAGGAGATGGAATGAGTATTTTGAAGGTTTGTTGAATGTGTCTGATGACAGAGTGGCAGATATAGGGTGTTTGGGTCGAGGTGGTGTGCAAAGTGAGAGGGTTAGGGAAAATGATTTGGTAAACAGAGAAGAAGTAGTAAAAGCTTTGCGGAAGATGAAAGCCGGCAAGGCAGCAGGTTTGGATGGTAT
>NC_092258.1:19897570-19997570 GCF_036320965.1 Panulirus ornatus | reverse complement strand
GGCATGTATACGTGTAGGAAGAGAGGAAAGTGATTGGTTCTCAGTGAATGTAGGTTTGCGGCAGGGGTGTGTGATGTGTCCATGGTTGTTTAATTTGTTTATGGATGGGGTTGTTAGGGAGGTGAATGCAAGAGTTTTGGAAAGAGGGGCAAGTATGAAGTCTGTTGGGGATGAGAGAGCTTGGGAAGTGAGTCAGTTGTTGTTCGCTGATGATACAGCGCTGGTGGCTGATTCATGTGAGAAACTGCAGAAGCTGGTGACTGAGTTTGGTAAAGTGTGTGAACGAAGAAAGTTAAGAGTGAATGTGAATAAGAGCAAGGTTATTAGGTACAGTAGGGTTGAGGGTCAAGTCAATTGGGAGGTGAGTTTGAATGGAGAAAAACTGGAGGAAGTAAAGTGTTTTAGATATCTGGGAGTGGATCTGGCAGCGGATGGAACCATGGAAGCGGAAGTGGATCATAGGATGGGGGAGGGGGCGAAAATTCTGGGAGCCTTGAAGAATGTGTGGAAGTCGAGAACATTATCTCGGAAAGCAAAAATGGGTATGTTTGAAGGAATAGTGGTTCCAACAATGTTGTATGGTTGCGAGGCGTGGGCTATGGATTGAGTGGTGCACAGGAGGATGGATGTGCTGGATGTGTTTGAGGACAATGTGTGGTGTGAGGTGGTTTGATCGAGTAAGTAACGTAAGGGTAAGAGAGATGTGTGGAAATAAAAAGAGCGTGGTTGAGAGAGCAGAAGAGGGTGTTTTGAAATGGTTTGGGCACATGGAGAGAATGAGTGAGGAAAGATTGACCAAGAGGATATATGTGTCGGAGGTGGAGGGAACGAGGAGAAGAGGGAGACCAAATTGGAGGTGGAAGGATGGAGTGAAAAAGATTTTGTGTGATCGGGGCCTGAACATGCAGGAGGGTGAAAGGAGGGCAAGGAATAGAGTGAATTGGAGCGATGTGGTATACCGGGGTTGACGTGCTGTCAGTGGATTGAATCAGGGCATGTGAAGCGTCTGGGGTAAACCATGGAAAGCTGTGTAGGTATGTATATTTGCGTGTGTGGACGTATGTATATACATGTGTATGGGGGTGGGTTGGGCCATTTCTTTCGTCTGTTTCCTTGCGCTACCTCGCAAACGCGGGAGACAGCGACAAAGCAAAAAAAAAAAAAAAAATAAAAAAAAAATATATATATATATATATATATATATATATATATATATATATATATATATATATATATATATATATATATATATATCCCTGGGGATAGGGGAGAAAGAATACTTCCCACGTATTCCCTGCGTGTCGTAGGAGGCGACTAAAAGGGAAGGGAGCGGGGGGCTGGAAATCCTCCCCTCTCATTTTTTTTTTTTGTTCCAAAAGAAGGAACAGAGAAGGGGGCCAGGTGAGGATATTCCCTCAAAGGCCCAGTCCTCTGTTCTTAACGCTACCTCGCTATCGCGGGAAATGGCGAATGGCATGAAAGAAAAAATAATATATATATATATATATATATATATATATATATATATATATATATATATATATATATATATATATATATATATATATATATATATATATATATATATATATATATATATATATATATATATATATATATATATATATATATGTATATACATATACATATACATATACATATATATATATACATATATATATATATATATATATATATATATATATATATATATATATATATATATATATATATATATATATATATATATATATATATAAATATATATATATATATATATATATATATATATATATATATATATATTTATTTATTTGTCTATTTATTATTATTTTGCTTTGTCGCTGTCTCCCGCTTTTGCGAGGTAGCGCAAGGAAACAGACGAAAGAAATGGCCCAACCCACCCCCATACTCAATGTACACACACACATGCCCACACACGCAAACATACATACCTATACATCTCAATGTACACATATATATACATACAGAGACACATACATATATACCCATGCACACAATTCACACTGTCTGCCCCTATTCATTCCCATCGCCACATCTCCACACATAGAATACCATCCCCCTCCCCCCTCATGTGTGCGAGGTAGCGCTAGGAAAAGACACCAAAGGCCCCATTCGTTCACACTCAGTCTCTAGCTGTCATGTAATAATGCACCGAAACCACAGCTCCCTTTCGACATCCAGGCCCCACAAAACTTTCCATGGTTTACCCCAGACGCTTCACATGCTCTGGTTCAATCCATTGACAGCACGTCGACCCCGGTATACCACATCGTTCCAATTCACTTTATTCCTTGCACGCCTTTCACCCTCCTGCATGTTCAGGCCCCGATCACTCAAAATCTTTTTCACTCCATCTTTCCACCTCCAATTTGGTCTCCCACTTCTCCTCGTTCCTCCACCTCTGACACATATATCCTTTCGGTCAATCTTTCCTCACTCATTCTCTCCATGTGACCAAACCATTTCAAAACACCCTCTTCTGCTCTCTCAACCACACTCTTTTTATTTCCACACATCTCTCTTACCCTTACATTACTTAATCGATCAAACCACCTCACACCACATATTGTCCTCAAACATCTCATTTCCAGCACATCCACCCTCCTGCGCACAACTCTATCTATAGCCCACGCCTCGCAACCATACAACATTGTTGGAACCACTATTCCTTCAAACATACCCATTTTTGCTTTCCGAGAGAATGTTCTCGACTTCCACACATTCTTCAAGGCTCCAAGAATTTTCGCCCCCTCCCCCACCCTATGATTCACTTCCGCTTCCATGGTTCCATCCGCTGCCAGATCCACTACCAGATATCTAAAACACTTTATTTCCTCCAGTTTTTCTCCATTCAAACTTACCTCCCAATTGACTTGACCCTCAACCCTACTGTACCTAATAACCTTGCTCTTATTTACATTTACTCTTAACGTTCTTCTTTCACACACTTTACCAAACTTAGTCACCAGCTTCTGCAGTTTCTTACATGAATCAGCCACCAGCGCTGTATCATCAGCGAACAACAACTGACTCACTTCCCAATCTCTCTCATCCACAGCAGACTGATACTTGCCCCTCTTTCCAAAACTCTTGCATTCACCTCCCTAACAACCCCATCCATAAACAAATTAAACAACCATGGAGACATCACACACCCCTGCCGTAAACCTACATTCACTGAGAACCAATCACTTTCCTCTCTTCCTACACGTACACATGCCTTACATCCTCGATAAAAACTTTTCACTGCTTCTAACAACTTGCCTCCCACACCATATATTCTTAATACCTTCCACAGAGCATCTATATCAACTCTATCATATGCCTTCTCCAGATCCATGAATGCTACATACAAATCCATTTGCTTTTCTAAGTATTTCTCACATACATTCTTGAAAGCAAACACCTGATCCACACATCCTCTACCACTTCTGAAACCACACTGCTCTTCCCCAATCTAATGCTCTGTACATGCCTTCACCCTCTCAATCAATACCCTCCCATATAATTTACCAGGAATACTCAGCAAACTTATACCTCTGTAATTTGAGCACTCACTCTTATCCCCTTTGCCTTTGTACAATGGCACTATGCACGCATTCCGCCAATCCTCAGGCACCTCACCATGAGTCATACATACATTAAATAACCTTACCAACCAGTCAATAATACAGTCACCCCCTTTTTTAATAAATTCCACTGCAATACCATCCAAAGCTGCTGCCTTGCCGGCTTTCATCTTCCGCAAAGCTTTTAGTACCTCTTCTCTGTTTACCAAATCATTTTCCCTAACCCTCTCACTTTGCACACCACCTCGACCAAAACACCCTATATCTGCCACTCTATCATCAAACACATTCAACAAACCTTCAAAATACTCACTCCATCTCCTTCTCACATCATCACTACTTGTTATCACCTCCCCATTTGCGCCCTCCACTGAAGTTCCCATTTGCTCCCTTGTCTTACGCACTTTATTTACCTCCTTCCAGAACATCTTTTTATTCTCCCTAAGATTTAATGATACTCTCTCACCCCAACTCTCATCTGCCCTCTTTTTCACCTCTTGCACCTTTCTCTTGACCTCTTGTCTCTTTCTTTTATACATCTCCCACTCAATTGCATTTTTTCCCTGCAAAAATCGTCCAAATGCCTCTCTCTTCTCTTTCACTAATAATCTTACTTCTTCATCCCACCACTCACTACCCTTTCTAATCAACCCACCTCCCACTCTTCTCATGCCACAAGCATCTTTTGATTGGGAATACCTGGTTTAAAAAGCGAGATATACATAATTATACGTATGTAAGTAGGAGAGATAGCCAGAGAGCGTTATTGGATTACGTGTTAATTGACAGGCGCGCGAAAGAGAGACTTTTGGATGTTAATGTCCTAAGAGGTGCAACTGGAGGGATATCTGATCATTATCTTGTGGAGGCTAAGGTGAAGATCTGTATGGGTTTTCAGAAAAGAAGAGTGAATGTTGGGGTGAAGAGGGTGGTGAGAGTAAGTGAGCTTGGGAAGGAGACTTGTGTGAGGAAGTACCAGGAGAGACTGAGTACAGAATGGAAAAAGGTGAGAACAATGGAAGTAAGGGGAGTGGGGGAGGAATGGGATGTATTTAGGGAATCAGAGATGGATTGCGCAAAAGAAGATATGTATATATATATACATATATATATATATATATATATATATATATATATATATATATATATATATATATATATATATATATATATATATATATATATATATATATTTATATATATATATATATATATATATATATATATATATATATATATATATATATATATATATATATATATATATATATATATATATATATATATATATATGTACATATATATATATATATATATATATATATATATATATATATATATATATATATATATATATATATATATATATATATATGTACATATATATATATATCTTTTCTTTTTCTTTTAAACTATTTGCCATTTCCCGCGTTAGCGAGGTAGCGTTAAGAACAGAGGACTGGGCCTTTTTTGGAATATCCTCACCTGGCCCCCTCTGTTCCTTCTTTTGGAAAATTAAAAAAAAAAAAAAAAAAAAATGAGAGGGGAGGATTTCCAGCCCCCCCGCTCCCTCCCCTTTTAGTCGCCTTCTACGACACGCAGGGAATACTTGGGAAGTATTCTTAATCCCATATCCCCAGGGGGAACATATATATATATATATATATATATATATATATATATATATATATATATATATATATATATATATATATATATATATATTGGAAAGGATCACAATTTTGCGCGTGATCAAGATATTCGTATGAGTCCACGGGGAAAATGAAACACGAAAAGTTCCCAAGTGCACTTTCGTGTAATAATCACATCATCAGGGGAGACACAAGAGAGGAATATAACAGTCAGTTGATATACATCGAAGAGACGAAGCTAGGACGCCATTTGGTAAACATGCGATTGTCCAAAATGTGATTGTTTTTGGACAATCACATGTTTACCAAATGGCGTCCTAGGTTCGTCTCTTCGATGTATATCAACTGAACTGTTATATTCCTCTCTTGTGTGTCCCCTGATGATGTGATTATTACACGAAAGTGCACTTGGGAACTTTTCGTGTTTCATTTTCCCCGTGGACTCATAGGAATATATATATATATATATATATATATATATATATATATATATATATATATATATATATATATATTTTTTTTTTTTTTTTATACTTTGTCGCTGTTTCCCGCGTTTGCGAGGTAGCGCAAGGAAACAGACGAAAGAAATGGCCCAACCCCCCCCCCCCCATACACATGTACATACACACGTCCACACACGCAAATATACATACCTACACAGCTTTCCATGGTTTACCCCAGACGCTTCACATGCCTTGATTCAATCCACTGACAGCACGTCAACCCCGGTATACCACATCGCTCCAATTCACTCTATTCCTTGCCCTCCTTTCACCCTCCTGCATGTTCAGGCCCCGATCACACAAAATCTTTTTCACTCCATCTTTCCACCTCCAATTTGGTCTCCCTCTTCTCCTCGTTCCCTCCCTTCCGACACATATATCCTCTTGGTCAATCTTTCCTCACTCATTCTCTCCATGTGCCCAAACCATTTCAAACACCCTCTTCTGCTCTCTCAACCACGCTCTTTTTATTTCCACACATCTATCTTACCCTTACGTTACTTACTCGATCAAACCACCTCACACCACACATTTTCCTCAAACATCTCATTTCCAGCACATCCATCCTCCTGCGCACATCTCTATCCATAGCCCACGCCTCGCAACCATACAACATTGTTGGAACCACTATTCCTTCAAACATACCCATTTTTGCTTTCCGAGATAATGTTCTCGACTTCCACACATTTTTCAAGGCTCCCAGAATTTTCGCCCCCTCCCCCACCCTATGATCCACTTCCGCTTCCATGGTTCCATCCGCTGCAAGATCCACTCCCAGATATGTAAAACACTTTACTTCCTCCAGTTTTTCTCCATTCAAACTTACCTCCCAATTGACTTGACCCTCAACCCTACTGTACCTAATAACCTTGCTCTTATTCACATTTACTCTTAACTTTCTTCTTCCACACACTTTACCAAACTCAGTCACCAGCTTCTGCAGTTTCTCACATGAATCAGCCACCAGCGCTGTATCATCAGCGAACAACAACTGACTCACTTCCCAAGCTCTCTCATCCCCAACAGACTTCATACTTGCCCCTCTTTCCAGGACTCTTGCATTTACCTCCCTAACAACCCCATCCATAAACAAATTAAACAACCATGGAGACATCACACACCCCTGCCGCAAACCTACATTCACTGAGAACCAATCACTTTCCTCTCTTCCTACACGTACACATGCCTTACATCCTCGATAAAAACTTTTCACTGCTTCTAACAACTTGCCTCCCACACCATATATTCTTAATACCTTCCACAGAGCATAGCATAGAATGTAAGAAAGTAAATTCTCGATTAATATGGGTAAAATTGAAAGTTGATGGAGAGAGCATAGAATGTAAGAAAGTAAATTCTCGATTAATATGGGTAAAATTGAAAGTTGATGGAGAGAGGTGGGTGATTATTGGTGCATATGCACCTGGGCATGAGAAGAAAGATCATGAGAGGCAAGTGTTTTGGGAGCAGCTGAATGAGTGTGTTAGCGGTTTTGATGCACGAGACCGGGTTATAGTGATGGGTGATTTGAATGCAAAGGTGAGTAATGTGGCAGTTGAGGGAATAATTGGTATGCATGGGGTGTTCAGTGTTGTAAATGGAAATGGTGAAGAGCTTGTAGATTTATGTGCTGAAAAAGGACTGATGATTGGGAATACCTGGTTTAAAAAGCGAGATATACATAAGTATACTTATGTAAGTAGGAGAGATGGCCAGAGAGCGTTATTGGATTACGTGTTAATTGACAGGCGTGCGAAAGAGAGACTTTTGGATGTTAATGTGCTGAGGGGTGCAACTGGAGGGATGTCTGATCATTATCTTGTGGAGGCTAAGGTGAAGATTAGTATGGGTTTTCAGAAAAGAGGAGTGAATGTTGGGGTGAAGAAGGTGGTGAGAGTAAGTGAGCTTGGGAAGGAGACCTGTGTGGGGAAGTACCAGGAGAGACTGTGTACAGAATGGAAAAAGGTGAGAACAATGGAAGTAAGGGGAGTGGGGGAGGAATGGGATGTATTTAGGGAATCAGATGGATTGCGCAAAAGATGCTTGTGGCATGAGAAGAGTGGGAGGTGGGCTGTTTAGAAAGGGTAGTGAGTGGTGGGATGAAGAAGTAAGAGTATTAGTGAAAGAGAAGAGAGAGGCATTTGGACGATTTTTGCAGGGAAAAAATGCAATTGAGTGGGAGAAGTATAAAAGAAAGAGACAGGAGGTCAAGAGAAAGGTGCAAGAGGTGAAAAAAAGGGCAAATGAGAGTTGGGGTGAGAGACTATCAGTAAATTTTAGGGAGAATAAAAAGATGTTCTGGAAGGAGGTAAATAGGGTGCGTAAGACAAGGGAGCAAATGGGAACTTCAGTGAAGGGCGTAAATGGGGAGGTGATAACAAGTAGCGGTGATGTGAGAAGGAGATGGAATGAGTATTTTGAAGGTTTGTTGAATGTGTCTGATGACAGAGTGGCAGATATAGGGTGTTTTGGTCGAGGTGGTGTGCAAAGTGAGAGGGTTAGGGAAAATGATTTGGTAAACAGAGAAGAGGTAGTAAAAGCTTTGCGGAAGATGAAAGCCGGCAAGGCAGCAGGTTTGGATGGTATTGCAGTGGAATTTATTAAAAAAGGGGGTGACTGTATTGTTGACTGGTTGGTAAGGTTATTTAATGTATGTATGACTCATGGTGAGGTGCCTGAGGATTGGCGGAATGCGTGCATAGTGCCATTGTACAAAGGCAAAGTGGATAAGAGTGAGTGCTCAAATTACAGAGGTATAAGTTTGTTGAGTATTCCTGGTAAATTATATGGGAGGGTATTGATTGAGAGGGTGAAGGCATGTACAGAGCATCAGATTGGGGAAGAGCAGTGCGGTTTCAGAAGTGGTAGAGGATGTGTGGATCAGGTGTTTGCTTTGAAGAATGTATGTGAGAAATACTTAGAAAAGCAAATGGATTTGTATGTAGCATTTATGGATCTGGAGAAGGCATATGATAGAGTTGATAGATATATATACATATATATATATATATATATATATATATATATATATATATATATATATATATGTTATCGCTGGGGATAGGGGAGAAAGAATACTTCCCACGTATTCCCTGCGTGTCGTAAAAGGCGACTAAAAGGGTAGGGAGCGGGGGGCTGGAAATCCTCGCCCCTCTATCTTTTTTTATTTTTCCAAAAGAAGGAACAGAGAAGGGGGCCAAGTGAGGATATTCCCTCAAAGGCCCAGTCCTCTGTTTTTAACGCTATCTCGCTAATGAGGGAAATGGCGGATAGTTTGAGAGAAAAGAAATATTATATATATATATATATATATATATATATATATATATATATATATATATATATATATATATATATATATTTTCTTTTTTTTTTCCAAAAGAAGGAACAGAGAAGGGGGCCAGGTGAGGATATTCCCTCAAATGCCCAGTCCTCTGTTCTTAACGCTACCTCACTATCGCGGGAAATGGCGAATAGTATGAAAGAAATATATATATATATATATATATATATATATATATATATATATATATATATATATATATATATATATACATAGATAGATAGATAGATACATCTGAGGGATAAGGGAGAAAGAATACTTCCCACGCATTCCTCACATGTCTCTATTTGAATCGAAGCTCAAGGGTAAAGGAGAAGAGTGGCTTGGGAATGTCTTGGGAGTAAAGTCAGGGATTAGTGAGAGGACAAGAGCAAGGGAAGGAGTAGCAATACTCCTGAAACAGCAGTGGTAGGAGTATGTGATAGAGTGTAAGAATGTAAGCTAGATTAATATGGGTAAAACTGAAAGTTGATGGAGAGAGATAGGTGATTATTGGTGCATATGCATCTGGTCATGAGAAGAAAGATCATGAGAGGCAAGTGTTTTGGGAGCAGCTGAATGAGTGTGTTAGTGGTTTTGATGCACGAGACCGGGTTATGGTGATGGGTGATTTGAATGCAAAGGTGAGCAATGTGGCAGTTGAGGGAATAATTGTTGTACATGGGGTGTTCAGTGTTGGAAATGGAAATGGTGAAGAGCTTGTAGATTTATGTGCTGAAAAACGACTGGTGATTGGGAATACCTGGTTAAAAAGAGATATACATAAGTATACAAATGTAAGTAGGAGAAATGGCCAGAGAGCGTTATTGGATTACGTGTTAATTGATAGGCGCGCAAAAGAGAGACTTTTGGAAGTTAATGTGCTGAGAGGTGCAACTAGAGGAATGTCTGATCATTATCTTGTGGAGGCGAAGGTGAAGATTTATAGAGGTTTTCAGGAAAGAAGAGAGAATGATGGGGCGGAAAGAGTGGTGAGAGTAAGTGAGCTGAGGAAGGAGACTCGTGTGAGGAAGTACCAGGAGGGACTTAGTACATAAAGGAAAAAGGTGAGAACAAAGGACGTAAAGGGTGTGGGGAAGGAATGGAATGTATTTATGGAAGCAGTGATGGCTTGCGCAAAAGATGGTTGTGGCATGGTTTACCGTGGGAGGTGGGCAGATTAGAAAGGGTAGTGAGTGGTGGGATGAAGAAGTAAGATTATTAGTGAGAGAGAAGAGAGACGCATTTGTACAAGTTTTGCAGGGAAATAGTGCAAATAACTGGAAGATGTATAAAAGAAAGAGGCAGGAGGTCAAGAGAAAGGTGCAAGAGGTGAAAAAGGGCAAGAGAGGGTTGGGGTGAAAGAGTATCATTAAATTTTAGGGAGAATGAAAATATGTTTTGGAAGGAGGGAAATAAAGTGCGTAAGACAAGCGAACAAATGGAAACATCAGTGAAAGGGACAAGTGGAGAGGTAATAACAAGTAGTGGTGATGTGAGAAACAGATGGAGTGAGTATTTTGAAGGTTTGTTGATTGTGTTTGATGATAGAGTGGCAGATATAGGGTGTTTTCGTCGAGGTGGTGTGCAAAGTGAGAGGGTTAGGGAGAATGACTTGGTAAACAGGTAAGAGGTAGTAAAAGCTTTTTTGTGGAAGATGGAAGCCGGCAAGGCAGCAGGTTTGGATGGTATTGCAGTGGAATTTATTAAAAAAGGGGGTGACTGTATTGTTGACTGGTTGGTAAGGTTATTTAATGTATGTATGACTCATGGTGAGGTGCCTGAGGATTGGCGGAATGCGTGCATAGTGCCATTGTACAAAGGCAAAGGGGATAAGAGTGAGTGCTCAAATTACAGAGGTATAAGTTTGTTGAGTATTCCTGGTAAATTATATGGGAGGGTATTGATTGAGAGGGTGAAGGCATGTACAGAGCATCAGATTGGGGAAGAGCAGTGTGGTTTCAGTAGTGGTAGAGGATGTGTGGATCAGGTGTTTGCTTTGAAGAATGCATGTGAGAAATACTTAGAAAAGCAAATGGATTTGTATGTAGCATTTATGGATCTGGAGAAGGCATATGATAGAGTTGATAGAGAGTTGTGGGAGGCATGTTGTTAGAAGCAGTAAAAAGTTTTTATCAAGGATGTAAAGCATGTGTACGTGTAGGAAGAGAGGAAAGTGATTGGTTCTCAGAGAATGTAGGTTTGCGGCAGGGGTGTCGTGATGTCTCCATGGTTGTTTAATTTGTTTATGGATGGGGTTGTTAGGGAGGTGAATACAAGAGTTTTGGAAAGAGGGGCAAGTATGCAGTCTATTGTAGATGAGAGAGCTTGTGACGTGAGTCAGTTGTTGTTGTTATGATATCAGCGCTGGTGGCTGATTCATGTGAGAAACTGCAGAAGCTGGTGACTGAGTATGATAAAGTGTGAGAAAGAAGAAAGCTGAGATTAAATGTGAATAAGAGTAAGGTTATCAGGTACAGTAGTGTTGAGAGACAAGTCAATTGGGAGGTAAGTTTGAATGGAGAAAAACTGGATGAAGTGAAGTGTTTTAGATATCTGGGAGTGGATTTGGCAGCGGATGGATCCATGGAAGCAGAAGTGAATCATAGGGTGGGAGAGGGGGTCGAAAGTTCTGGGAGAGTTGAAGAATGTGTGGAAATCAAGAACTTTATCTTGGAAAGCAAAAGTGGGTATGTTTGAAGGAATAGTGGTTCCAACAATGTTATATGGTTGCGAGGCGTGGGCTATAGAGTTGTGCAGAGGAAGGTGGGTGTGCTGGAAATGAGATGTTTGAGGACATATGTGGTGTGAGGTTGTTTGATCGAGTGAATAATGAAAGGGTAAGAGAGATGTGTGGTAATAAAAAGAGTGTGGTTGAGAGAGCAGAAGAGGGTGTTTTGAAATGGTTTGGTCACATGGAGAGAATGAGTGAAGAAAGATTGACAAAGAGGATATATGTGTCAGAGGTTGAGGGAACGAGAAGTGGGAGACCAAATTTGAGGTGGAAAGATGGAGTGAAAAAGATTTTGAGTGATCGGGGCCTGAACATGCTGGAGGGCGAAAGGCGTACGAGGAATTGACTGAATTGGAAAGATATTACCCTATGATATTACCCTCTCTTATATGATACTACCCTCTCTCATGTGAAATTACCCTCTTTCATAAGATGTTACCCTATCTGCTATGATATTACCCTTTCTCATATGATATTACCCTCTCTCATATGATATTACCCTCTCTCATATGACATAACCCTCTCTTTCATGTGATATTACCCTCTCTCATATGATATTTCCCTCTCTCCTATGATATTATCGTTTCTCACATGATATTACCCTCTCTCTCCTTAGATATTACCCTCTCTTCTATGATAATACTCTCTCCCTCCTATGTTATTACCCTCTCTCACATGGTATTACCCTCTCTCATATGATATTACCCTCTCTCCTATGATATTACCCTTTCTCCTATGATATTACCCTTTCTCATATGATATTACCCTGTCTCTCCTATGTTATTACCCTCTCTAATATGATATTACCATCTCTCCTATGATATTTCCCTCTCTCTCCTATGATATTATCCTGTCTCATATGGTATTATCCTCTCTCATATTACATTACCCTCTCTTCTATAATATTTCTCTCTCTCTCCTATGATATTACCCTCTCCCAAATGATATTACCCTCTCACTCCTATGATATTGCCCTCTCTTATGTGATATTACCCTCTCCTATGATATCACCCTCTCTCTCCTACGATATTACTCTCTCTCATATGATATTACATTCTCTTTTATGATATTACCCCCTCTTATATGGTATTACCCTCTTCCATATGATGCTACCCTCTTTCTCGTAAGATATTACCCTTTAATATGATATCACCCACTCGCCTGTGATATTACCGTTTCTTTCCTATGTTATTACCCTCTCATATGATATTACCCTCTTTCCTATGATATTACCCTCTCATATGATATTACCCTTTCTACTGTGATATTACCCTCTCTCCTGTGATATTATCTTCTCTCTCCTATGACATTACCCTCTCATATGATATTTCCTTCTTTCATATGATATTACCCTCTCTCCTATGATATTACCCTCTCTTATATTATATTACCCTCTCTCCTATTGTATTAACCTCTCTTCTATGATATTAGCTTCTCATCTATGATATTATCTTCTTTCCTATGATACTATCCTCTCTCATATGATATTACCTTCTTTCCTTTGATATTACCCTCTCTCATATGATATTACCCTTTCCCATATGATATTACCCTCTCTCATATTACATTACCCTCTCTCTCCTACGATATTACCCTCTCCTATGATATTACTCTCTCCTATGATATTACCTTCTCTCATATGATAGTACATTCTCTCCTCTTATATTACCCTCTCTCATAAGATATTACCCTCTCCCTCCTATGACGTTACCCTTTCTCCTGTGATATTAACCTCTTTCTGCTATGATATTACCCTCTCTCTTATTTCATTACCATAATATTACCTTCTCTCCTATGATATTACTATAATATTACCCTCTCTTTTATTGTATTCCACTCTGTCTCCTATGATATTGCCCTGTCTCCTAGAATAATACCTTCTCTCTTATGATATTACCCTCTCTCATATGATATTACTTTCTCTCCTATGATATTACCCTCTCTCATATGATATCACCCACGCTCATATGATATTACCCTTTCTCATATGATATTACGCTCTCTCTTATGATATTACTATAACATTGCCCTCTTTCCTATGATGTCACTATGATATTACCCTCTCTGCTATGATATTACGCTCTCTCTCCTATGATATTGCCTTCTCTCATATGATATCACCCACTCTCATATGACATTATCCTCTCTCACATGATATTACCCTCTCTCTTCTAAGATGTTATCCTCTCTCATATGATATTATCCTCTCTCTCCTATGATATTATCCTCTCTCACATGATATTACTCTCTCTCTCTCTCTCTCTCCTATGTTATTACTCTATTCTGATATCACCCTCTCTCCTATGATATTCCGCTCTCTCTTACGATATTTCCCTCTCTCTCCTGTGTTATTACCCTATCTCATATGATATTACCCTTTTTCATATGATATTACCCTCTTTCCTATAATATTTCCCTCTCTCTCCCATGATATTACCCTCTCTCATATGATATTTCCCTTTTCCTCCTTTGATATTACCCTCTCATTTGATATTACCCTCTCTCCTATGATACTACCATCTTTCTTCTTTGATATTAACCTCTCTCATATGATATTACCCTCTTACTCATATGATATTGCCCTCTCTTATATGAAATTACCCTCATCTATGATATTACCCTCTCTCCTATGATATTACCCCCTCTTCTATGATATTAGCTTCTCTCCTATGATATTACCCTCTCTTTCCTATGGTGTTACTCTCTCTCATATGATATTACCCTCTCTCCAATGATATTACCATCTCTCATATGATATTACCCTTTCGAATATAATATTACCCTCTCTCATATGATTTACACTCTCTCTCTTATGATATTACCCTCTTTCCTATGATATTACCCTCTCCTATGATATTACCTTGCCTCATATGATATTACCTTCTCTTCTATTATCTTACCCTTTCTCATATGATATTATACTCTCTCTCTCCAATGATATTACCCTGTAATATGATATTACCCTCTCATATGATATTTCCCTTTCTCCTATGATATTACCCTCTCTCCTATGATATTACCTTCTCTCCTATGATATTACCCCCTCTTATATTATATTACCCTCTCTTCTATGGCATTACCCTCTCTTCTATGATATTAGCTTCTCTCCTATGATATTATCCTCTTTCCTATGATATTACCCTCTCTCATATGATATTACCCTCTCTCCTCTCATATTACCATATTACCCTCTCTACTGTGATATTACTATAACATTGCCCTCTCCTCTATTGTATTACACTCTTTCTTCTGTCATATTACCCTATCTTCTATGATAATATCTTCTCTCTGATGATAATACCCTCTCTCATATCATATCATTTTCTCTCCTATGATGTTACAATCTTTAATATGATATTACCCTCTCTCCTATGATATTACTATAACATTACCTTCACTCCTATGATATCACAATGATATTACCCTCTCTCCTATGATATTACCTTCTCTCTCCTACGATATTGTCTTCTCTCATATGATATTACCCTTTCTCATATGATATTACCCTCTCTCATATATTTCCCTCTCTCCTGTGATATTACCCTCTCATATATTTCCCTCTCTCCAATGATATTACCCTCTCTCCCATGATATTACCGTCTCTTCTATGATATTACTCTCTCTCCTATGATATTACCCCTTCTTATATGATATTACCCCCTCTTATATGATATTAACCTCTCTCCTATGATATTACCCTCTCTTCTATGATATTAGCTTTTCTCTTATGATATTACCCTCTCTTTCCTATGATATTACCCTCTCTCATACGATATTATCCTCTCTCCTATGACATTACCATCTCTCATATGATATTACCCTTTCACATATGATATTACCCTCTCTCATATGATATAACCCTCTCTCTCTCATATGATATTACCCTCTCTCCTATGATATTACCCTCTCCTATGATATACCCTTCTTTCATATGATATTACATTCTCTCTTACTATCTTATCCCTCTTTCATATGATATTACCCGCTCTCTCCTATGATATTACCCTCTCTCCTGTGATATTAACCTCTCTCTCCCATGATATTACCCTCTCTCATATGATATTACCCTCTCTCCTATCATATTACCATAATATTACCCTCTCTCTTATGATATCATCCTTTTTTCTATTATATCACCCTTTCTCTCCTATGATATTACCCTATCTCCTATTATGATACCTTCTTCCTTATGATAATACCCTCTCTCATACGTTATTACACCTCTCTCATGTCATTATTTTCTCTCCTTTGATATTACGCTCTCTCATATGATATTATCCTCTCCCCTATGATAGTAATATAACATTACCCTCTCTCTTATGATATCACTATGATATTACCCTTTCTCTCTCCTATGATATTGCCTTCTCTCATATGATATTACCCTTTCTCTCCTATGATATTACCCTCTCTATTATGATATTACCCTCTCTCCTATGATATTACCCTCTCTCTCCTATGATATTGCCTTCTCTCCTATGATATTACCCTCCCTCCTATGATACTACCCTCTCTCTTATGATATTACCCTCTCTCTCCTATGATATTACCCTTTCTCTTGTGATATTACCCTCTCTCTCCTTTGATATTACCCCCTCTCCTATGATAATACCCTTTCTCCTATGATATTACCCTCTCTCCTATGATATCACTATGATATTACCCTTTCTCTCTCCTATGATATTGCCTTCTCTCATATGATATTACCTTCTTTCTCCTATGATATTTGCCTTTTTCCTATGTTAACAACCTCTCTCTTATGATCAACTTTTCTCTAACCTCTTCTCTGTTATATATATTTTTTTATTTGTCTCCCTAACCACAGCTTGACTTGTATCAGGGAGTCATTTATTGTCTTTTATTAACGAAGTTGGTTGAATAATTTGACCCAAATAAATGGACCATGAACGACGTGATATTCAACACCTCTTCTGCCTCTTTGAAAAGGACGGTGTTCGCATGACCTATGCCTAGCTAGCAGCTACCTGCTTATGATCCTTATTATCTTGGTACGAGTACTGGCTGAAGTGGCAGGTTTTACATAGTAACAGACACAGCATCGTTAACCAATTGTTATTATCTACCTGAACGAGGCAGCCATGAACATTATTAGCTTTGTGCAACAACTTATTGAAACAAGTCTGGCTTGTGAGGTGGAGGTTGTGTGGGTACAAATGATAGGTTATGAGTGTAGGTTATGATGGACAGACCTTAGTCATATTGAGGTGTTTGCTGGTAGGTGTGAGGAATTCATTCATTGTAAATTTTAACAAATGTTTCCACTCTTGCATGAAGCAATAACTTAGAATTATTTCTCCGTCGATTTATGATCATTTCAACTAGCCAGCTTTATTTGCTCTTAGCCCAGGTTCAGAGACCCATTGGCTTGGCTTCCAGTATTGCTGCAAACTTGCCCATCGCCTTCCACCACCTCCAGATGCACTCCAGTACTTGCACTTTATCAGCAGCGCTTACAAGAGCAGCTACTGTTGCTACCGCTTACATCTACTCTCTACTACAAGTACGTTCCAAATCTATATATATATATATATATATATATATATATATATATATATATATATATATATATATATATATATATATATATATATATATATATATATATATATATATATATAATATCCCTTGGGATAGGGGAGAAAGAATACTTCCCACGTATTCCCTGCGTGTCGTAGAAGGCGACTAAAAGGGAAGAGATCGGGGGGCTGGAAATCCTCCCCTCTCAATTTTTTTTAATTTTCCAAAAGAAGGAACAGAGAAGGGGGCCAGGTGAGGATATTCCCTCAATGGCCCAGTCCTCTGTTCTTAACGCTACCTCGCTAACGCGGGAAATGGCGAATAGTTTCAAAAAAAAAAAAAAAATATATATATATATATATATATATATATATATATATTATCCCTGGGGATAGGGGTGAAAGAATACTTCCCACGCATTCCTCGCGTGTCGTAGAAGGCGACTAGAGGGGACGGAAGCGAGGGGCCAGAAATCCTCCCCTCCTTGTATTTTTTAACTTTCTAAAATGGGAAACAGAAGAAGGAGTCACGCGGGGAGTGCTCATCCTCCTCGAAGGTTCAGACTGGGGTGTCTAAATGTGTGTGGATGTAACCAAGATGTGAAAAAAGGGGAGATAGGTAGTATGTTTGAGGAAAGGAACCTGGATGTTTTGGCTCTGAGTGAAACGAAGCTCAAGGGTAAAGGGGAAGAGTGGTTTGGGAATGTCTTGGGAGTAAAGTCAGGGGTTAGTGAGAGGACAAGAGCAAGGGAAGGAATAGCAGTACTCCTGAAACAGGAGTTGTGGGAGTATGTGATAGAATGTAAGAAATTAAATTCTCGATTAATTTGGGTAAAACTGCAAGTTGATGGAGAGAGATGGGTATTTATTGGTGCATATGCACCTGGGCATGAGAAGAAAGATCTTGAGAGGCAAGTGTTTTGGGAGCAGCTGAATGAGTGTGTTAGTGGTTTTGATGCACGAGACCGGGTTATAGTGATGGGTGATTTGAATGCAAAGGTGAGTAATGTGGCAGTTGAGGGAATAATTGGTATACATGGGGTGTTCAGTGTTGTAAATGGAAATGGTGAAGAGCTTGTAGATTTATGTGCTGAAAAATGACTGGTGATTGGGAATACCTGGTTTAAAAAGCGAGATATACATAAGTATACGTATGTAAGTAGGAGAGATGGCCAGAGAGCGTTATTGGATTACGTGTTAATTGACAGGCGCGCGAAAGATAGACTTTTGGATGTTAATGTGCTGAGAGGTGCAACTGGAGGGATGTCTGATCATTATCTTGTGGAGGCTAAGGTGAAGATTTGTATGGGTTTTCAGAAAAGAAGAGTGAATGTTGGGGTGAAGAGGGTGGTGAGAGTAAGTGAGCTTGGGAAGGAGACTTGTGTGAGGAAGTACCAGGAGAGACTGAGTACAGAATGGAAAAAGGTGAGAACAATGGAAGTAAGGGGAGTGGGGGAGGACTGGGAGGTATTTAGGGAATCAGTGATGGATTGCGCAAAAGATGCTTGTGGCATGAGAAGAGTGGGAAGTGGGTTGATTAGAAAGGGTAGTGAGTGGTGGGATGAAGATATGATAGAGTTGATAGAGATGCTCTGTGGAAGGTATTAAGAATATATGGTGTGGGAGGCAAGTTGTTAGAAGCAGTGAAAAGTTTTTATCGAGGATGTAAGGCATGTGTACGTGTAGGAAGAGAGGAGAGTGATTGGTTCTCAGTGAATGTAGGTTTGCGGCAGGGGTGTGTGATGTCTCCATGGTTGTTTAATTTGTTTATGGCTGGGGTTGTTAGGGAGGTAAATGCAAGAGTTTTGGAAAGAGGGGCAAGTATGAAGTCTGTTGGGGATGAGAGAGCTTGGGAAGTGAGTCAGTTGTTGTTCGCTGATGATACAGCGCTGGTGGCTGATTCATGTGAGAAACTGCAAAAGCTGGTGACTGAGTTTGGTAAAGTGTGTGAAAGAAGAAAGTTAAGAGTAAATGTGAATAAGAGCAAGGTTATTAGGTACAGTAGGGTTGAGGGTCAAGTCAATTGGGAGGTAAGTTTGAATGGAGAAAAACTGGAGGAAGTAAAGTGTTTTACATATCTGGGAGTGGATCTTGCAGCGGATGGAACCATGGAAGCGGAAGTGGATCATAGGGTGGGGGAGGGGGCGAAAATTCTGGGAGCCTTGAAGAATGTGTGGAAGTCGAGAACATTATCTCGGAAAGCAAAAATGGGTATGTTTGAAGGAATAGTGGTTCCAACAATGTTGTATGGTGTGCGAGGCGTGGGCTATGGATAGAGATGTGCGCAGGAGTGTGGATGTGCTGGAAATGAGATGTTTGAGGACAATGTGTGGTGTGAGGTGGTTTGATCGAGTAAGTAACGTAAGGGTAAGATAGATGTGTGGAAATAAAAAGAGCGTGGTTGAGAGAGCAGAAGAGGGTGTTTTGAAATGGTTTGGGCACATGGAGAGAATGAGTGAGGAAAGATTGACCAAGAGGATATATGTGTCGGAGGTGGAGGGAACGAGGAGAAGAGGGAGACCATATTGGAGGTGGAAAGATGGAGTGAAAAAGATTTTGTGTGATCGGGGCCTGAACATGCAGGAGGGTGAAAGGAGGGCAAGGAATAGAGTGAATTGGATCGATGTGGTATACCGGGGTTGACGTGCTGTCAGTGGATTGAATCAGGGCATGTGAAGCGTCTGGGGTAAACCATGGAAAGCTGTGTAGGTATGTATATTTGCGTGTGTGGACGTATGTATATACATGTGTATGGGGGTGGGTTGGGCCATTTCTTTCGTCTGTTTCCTTGCGCCACCTCGCAAACGCGGGACACAGCGACAAAGCCAAGAAAAAAAAATATATATATATGTATATATATATATATATATATATATATATATATATATATATATATATATATATATATATATATGTATATATATATATATATATATATATATATATATATATATATATATATATATATATATATATATATATATATATATATATATATATTCATTTATCTTCTCTATTGTACTTTGTCTTTGTCTCCCGCGTTAGCGAGGTAGCGCAATGGAGCAGACGAAACAATGACCCAACTCACCCACATACAAAGGTATATACATACACATCCACACACACAAACCTATACATTTCACCGTATACATATATATACCTACAAAGGCATATACATATATATACCTACAAAGCATATACATATGTATACACATATACATAATTCATACTTGCTGCCTTTATTCATTCTCGTCGCCACCCCGCCACACATGATATGACAACCCCCTCACCCCACGCGCGCTCGAGGTATCGCTGGGAAAAAAGAAAACAAAGGCAACATTCGTTCACACTTAGTCTCTAGCTGTCATATATAATGCACCGAAACCACAGCTCCCTTTCCACATCCAGGCCCTTAAAAACTTCTCATAGCTTACCCCAAATGCTTCACATGCCCTGGTTCAATCCATTGACAGCACGTCGACCCCGGTATACAACATCGTTCCAATTCAGTCTATTCCTTGCAAGCCTTTCACCCTCCTGCATGTTCAGTCCCCGATCACTCAAAATCTTTTTCACTCCATCCTTCCACCTCCAATTTTGTCTCCCACTTCTCCTCCTTCCCTCCACCTCTGACACATATATCCTCTTTGTCAATCTTTCCTCACTCATTCTCACCATGTGACCAAACCATTTCAAAACACCCTCATCTGCTCTCTTAGCCACACTCTTTTTATTTCCACACATCTCTCTTACCCTTTCATTACATATTCGATCAAACCACTTCACACCGTATATTGTCCTCAAACATCTCATTCCCAACACATCCACCCTCCTTCGCACAAACCTATCTCTAGCCCACGCCTCGCAACCATATAACATTGTTGGAACTACTATTCCTTCAAACATACCCATTTTTGCTTTCCAAGATAATGTTCTCGCCTTCCATACATCTATCAACGCTCCCAGAACTTTCGCCCCCTCCCCCACCCTGTGACTCACTTCCGCTTCCATGGTTCCATCCGCTGCCAAATGCATTCCCGGATATCTAAAACACTTCACTTCCTCCAATTTTTCTCCATTCAAACTTACCTCCCAGTTGGCTTGTCCCTCAGCCCTATTGTACCTAATAACTTTGCTCTCATTCACATTTGCTCTCAGCTTTCTTCTTTCACACACTTTACCAAACTCAGTCACCAGCTTCTGCAGTTTCTCACCCAAATCAACCACCAGTGCTGTATCATCAGCGAACAACTGACTCAATTTCCAAGCTCTCTCATCCACAACAAACTGCATACTTGCCCCTCTCTCCAAAACTCTTGCACTCACCTCCCTAGCAACCCCATCCATAAACAAATAAAACAACCATGGAGGCGTCACCCACCCCTGCTTCAAACCGACGTTCACTGAGAGCCAATCACTTTCCTCTCTTCCTACTCGTACATATGCCTTACATCCTCGATAAAAACTTTTCACTGCTTCTAACAACTTGCCTCCACATCATATATTCTTAATGCCTTCCACATAACATCTATATCAACTCTATCATATGCCTTCTCCATATCCATAAAAGCTACATACAAATCCAAATTGTTTTTCTAAGTATTTCTCACATACGTTCTTCAAAGCAAACACCTGATCCACACATCCTCTACCACTTCTGAAACCACACTGCTCTTCCCCAATCTGATGCTCTGTACATGCCTCCACCCTCTCAATCAATACCCTTCCATATAATTTCCCAGGAATACTCAACAAACTTATACCTCTGAAATTTGAACACTCACCTTTATTCCCTTTGCCTTTGTGCAATGGCACTATGCATGTATTCCGCCAGTCCTCAGGCACTTCACTATGAGCCATACATACATTAGATATTCTTACCTACAAGTCAACAACACAGGTACCCCATTTTTTGATAAATTCTACTGCAGTACCATCCAAACCCACCGCCTTGCCGGCTTTCATCTTCCGCAAAGCTTTCACTACCTCTTATCTGTTTACCAAATCATTTTCCTTAACCCTCTCACTTCCCACACCACCTCGACCAAAACACCCTATATCTGCCACTCTATCATCTAACACATTCAACAAACCTTCAAAATACTCACTCCATCTCCTTCTCACATGACCAATACTTGTTATTACCTCCTCATTAGCCCCCTTCACCGATGTTCCCATTTGTTCTCTTTTCTTACGCACTTTCTTTACCTCCTTCCAAAACATCTTTTTATTCTCCCTTAAATCTGATGATACTCTCTCACCCCAACTCTCGTTTGCCCTCTTTTTCACAGAATGGAAAAAGGTGAGAGCAAATGACGTGAGGTGAGGGGTAAGGAATGGGATGTATCTAGGAGTGCAGTGATGGTTTGTGCAAAAGATGCATGTGGCACGAGACAGGTGGGAAGTGGTCAGATTAGAAAGGGTAGTGAGTGGTGGGAGGAGGAAGCAAAGGTGCTAGTAAAAGAGAAAAGAGAATCGGTTGGACGATACTTACAAGGAGGGAGTGCAAATGACTGGGAGATGTATAAAAGAAAGCTACAGGAGGTCAAAGGAAAGGTGCAAGGGTTGAAAAAGAGGGCATATGAGAGTTGGGGTGAGAATCATTAAATTTTAGGGAGAATAAAAAGATGTTTTGGAAGGAAGTAAATAACGTGCGTAAAACAAGAGTTAGAATGGGAACATTGGTGAAGGGGTTGAGGTGGGATGTGATAACAGGTAGTGATGAAATGAGGAGATGGAGTGAGTATTTTGATTCTTTGTTGAATGAGTCTGATGACAGAGTGGCAGATATAGGGTTTTCTGGTCGGTGTGTGTGCGAAGTGAGAGGGTCAAGGAGAATGGTTTGGTTAAGAGAAAAGAGGTAGAGAAACCTTTGCGAAAGATAGAATCCGGCAAGGCGGCGGGTTTGGATCCTATTGCAGTTGAACTTATTAAGAAAGGAGGCAACTGTGTTGTTGATTGGTTGGTAAGGATATTCAGTTTATGTATGGATTATGGTGAAGTGCCTGAGGATTGGCGGAATGCATGCAAAGTGCCATTGTACAAAGACAAAGGGGATAAAGAAAAATGTTCAAACTACAGAGGCGTAAGTTTGTTGAGTATTCCTGGGAAATTGTATGGGAGGGTATTGATTGAGGGGGTGAAGGCATGTACAGAGGATCAGATTGGGGAAGAGCAGTGTGATTTCAGAAGCGGTCGAGGATGTGTGGATCGGGTGTTTGCTTTCAAGTATTTGTGTGAGAAATACTTAGAGAAACATTTGGATTTGTATGTGGCCTTTATGGATCTGGAGAAGGCATATGATATTTTGTGGAAGGTCCTAAGAGTATATGGTGTGGGAGTTATGCTGCTGGAAACATTGAGAAGTTTTTATCAAGGGTGTATGGCATGTGTACGCGTAGGAAGAGAGGAGACTGATTGGTTCCCAGTGAAGGTCGGTCTACGGCAGGGGTGTGTGATGGCTCCATGGTCGTTTAATTTGTTTATGGATGGGGTGGTTAAGGAGGTAAATGCAAGAGTGTTGGAGAAAGGGGCAATAATGCAGTCTGTTGGTGATGAGAGGGCCTGGGAAGTGAGTCAGTTGTTCGCCGATGATACAACACTGGTGGCTGATTTGAGTGAGAAACTGCAGATGTTGGTGACTGAGTTTGGAAAAGGTGTGAAGGGAGAAAGTATAGAGTAAATGTGAATAAGAGCAAGGTTATTAGATTTAGGATGGTTGAAGGACAAGTTAGTTGGGAAGTGTATTTAAATGGAGAACAGTTGGAGAAAGTAAAGTGTTTTAGATATCTGGGAGTGGACATAGCAGCGAATGGAGCCATGGTAGTGGAAGTGAGTTACAGGGTAGGGAGGGAACGAAGGTTCTGGGGGCGATGAAGAATGTGTGGAAAGAGAGAACGTTATTTCGGGTGGGCAAAAATAGGCATGTTTGAAGAAATAGTAGTTCCAGCAATATCATATGGTTGTGAGGCGTGGGCTATAGATAGGGTTGTGCGGAGGAGGGTGAATGTGTTGAAAATGAGATGTTTGAGTATAATATGTGGTGTGAGGTGGTTTGATCGAGTAAGTAATGTAAGGGTAAGAGAGATGTGTGGTAATAAAAAGAGTGTGGTTGAGAGAGCAGAAGAGGGTGTATTGAAATGGTTTGGTCACATAGAGAGAATGAGTGAGGAAAGATTGACAAAGAGGATATATGTGTCAGAGGTAAGAGAATGAATACGTTCAGTAGTATGAAGATTAACAGGATTAACATGTTCAGTATCATGAAGAGAGAGAGGATGAACACGTTCAGTAGTATGAAAGGTAAGAGGATGCGCATGTTCCGTATTATGAAGAGTAACAGGATGAACAGGTTCAGTAGTATAAAGAGTAAGAGGATGAACATGTTCAGTGGTATGAAGAGTAACAGGATGAACATGTTCAATAGTGTGAAGAGTAAGAGGATGAAAACGTTCAGTAGTATGAAGAGTAAAAGGATGAACACGTTCAGTAGTACGAAGAGTAACATGATGAACATGTTCAGTAGTATGAGGAATAAAAGGATGAACACGTTCTGTAGTATGAAGTGAAGCTGGAGGAACATGTTCAGTAGCAGAGAGAGTAACAAGATGAACACGTTCAGTAGCAGAGAGAGTAACAAGATGAACACGTTCAGTAGTATGAAAAGGAAGAGGAGGAAAACTTTCCTTAGCATGAAGAGTATCAGGATGAACGCATTCAATGGTATAAATAGTGACAGGATGGACATGTTCAGTAGCATGAAGAATACCAGGATGAACACATTCCGTAGTATGAAGAGTAAGATGATGAGCATGTTCAGTAGTGTGAAGAGTAAGAGGATGAACACGTTCCGTATATGAAAGGTGAGAGCATGAACGCGTTCAGTAGTATAAAGAGTAACAGGATGAACAAGTTCAGTAGTATGAAGAGTAAAAGGATGAACACATTCAATAGTATGAAGAGTAAGGTAATGAACCAGTTCATTAGTATGAGCAGTAAGAGGATGAACACGTTTAATGATATGAATAGTAACCGGATGGACAGGTTCGGTAGTATGATGAGTAAGAGAATGAACATGTTCAGTAATATGAAGAGTAACAGGAGGAGCATGTTCATTAGTATGAAGAGTAGCAGGACGAAAACGTTCATAAGTATGAAGAGTAACAGGATGAACACGTTCAGCAGTATGAAGAGTAAAAGAATGAAAACGTTTAGTATTATGAAGAGTAAGAAGATAAACATGTTCAGCAGTATAAAGAGTAAGAGGATGAACACGTTCATTAGTATGCAGAGCAACAGGATAAAAGTGATCAGTAGTATAAAGAGTGACAGGATGAACACGTTCAGTAGTATAAACAATAAGAGGATGAATATGTTCAGTAGTATGAAGTGTAAGAGGATGAACACGATCAATAGTTTAAAGAGTAAGATGATGAATACGTTCGATATCATAAACAGTAAAAGGATGAACACGTTCAGTAGTATGAAGAGTAATCAGATGAACACGTTCGGTAATATGAAGCGTAACAGGATGAACACGTTCAGTAGTATGAAGAGTAATAGGATTAACACATTCAGTGTACGAAAAGTAAGAGGATCAACACGTTCAGTAGTATGAAGAGTAACAGGATGAACATGCTTAGTAGGATGAAGAGTAACAGGATGAATACGTTCCTCATTATCAAGAGTAACAGCATAAACATGTTTAGTAATATGAAGAGTAACAGGATAAACACGTTCTATAGTATGAAGAATAAGAGATCGAACACGTTTAGTAGTATTAAGGTAACAGGATGAACATTTTCAGTAGTATGACGAGTATCAGGATGAAAATGTTCAGTAATATGAAGCGTAAGAGGATGAACACGTTCAGTAGTATGAAGAGTAAATGGATGAACACGTTCTGTAGTATGAATTGTAATAGGATGAACGCGTTCAGTAATACGAAGAGTAACATGAACACGTTCAGAATATGAAGAGTAGAAGGATGAACACATTCAGTAGTATGAAGAGTAGCAGGATGAACACATTCAGTAGTAGAAAGAGTGATAGTATGAACAATTTTAGATGAATAGGTTGAATAGTATAAAGAGCAGCAGGATGAATATATTCAGTAGTATTAAGAGTAAGAAGATGAAGACATTCAGAAGTATGAATTGTAAAAAGGATGAACATGTTCAACAGTATGAAGTGTAACAGGATAAATACATTCTGTAAGATGAAAAGTAACAGGATGAACACGTTCAGTATTGTGAAGAGTAAGAGGATGAACACGTTCAGTAGTATGTAGAGCAACATGATGAACATGTTCAGTAGTATGTACAGTAAGAGGATGAACAAATTTAGTAGTATTAAGAGTAAGAAGATGACAACGTTCAGTAGTATGAAAAGTAATAGTATGAACGCCTTTAGTAGTATGAAGAGAAAGAGGATTGACACTTTCGGTGGTATGAAGAGTAACAGGATGAACACGTTTAAGAGTATGAAGAGTAAAAGGATGAACACATTTAGTATTATGAAGAGTAAGAGGGTGAACACTCAGAAGCATAAAGAGTAACAGGATGAACATGTTCAGAAGTATGAAAGGTAAGAGGATGAACACGTTCAATAGTAGGAAGAGTAAGAGAAAGCACATGTTCCGTAATATGAAGAATAACGGGATGAACACGTTCATTAGTATGAAGAGTAACAGGATAAACATTTTCAGAATTATAAAGAGTAACAGGATGAGAGCGTTCAGTAGTATGAAAAGTAACAGGATGAACACCTTTAGCAGTATGAAGAGTAACAAGTTGAACATGTTCAGTAGTATAAAGAGTAAGAGGATGAACACGTTCAGTAGTATGAAGAGTAGTAAAATGAACAGATTCAGTTGCACGAAGAGTAAAAGGATGAACACGTTCCGTATCATGAAGAGTAAGAGGATGAACACGCTCATTAGTATGAAGAGTAAGAGTATGAACACGTTCAGTAGTATGAAGAGTAGCAGGATGAACATGTTCAGTAGTATGAAGAATAAGAAGATGAGCACGTTCAGTATTATGAAGAGTAAGACGATGAACACGTTCAGTAGCATGAAGAGTATCAAGATGAACACGTTCAGCAGTATGAAGAGTAAGTGGATTAATACGTTCAGTATTAAGTAAAGTAAGTGGATAAACACGTTAAGTGGTATTAAGATGAACAGGATAAACATGTTCAGTAGTATGAAGAGTAACAGGATGAAATCGTTCATTGATATGAAGAGTAAGAGGATGAAAATGTTCAGTACATCGAAGAGTAAGAGGATGAACACTTTCAGTAATAGAAAGAAGAACAGGAAAAACACGTTTAGTAATATGAAGAGTAAGAGGATGAACACGTTCAGTAATACGTAACAGGATAGATATGTTCAGTTGTATGAAGAAAAATCGAATAAACACGTTCAGTAGCATAAAGCGTAACAGGATGAACACGTTCAGTAGTATGAAGAGTAAGAGGATGAACACGTTCAGCAGTATGTAGAGGAACAGGATAAACATGTTCAGTAGTATGAATAGTAAGAGGATTAACATGTTCATTAGCATGAATTGTAATAGGATAAGCAAGTCCAGGAATACGAAGAGTAAGAAGATGAACATATTCAGTAGTATGAAGAGTAGCAGGATGAAGAGAAAGAGTATGAACAGTTTCAGTAGTATGAAGAATAACAGGATAAACATGTTCAATAGTATGAAGAGTATGAGGATAAATAAGTTTAGTAGTATTAAGAGTATGAGGACGACAACGTTCAGTAGTATGAGGCTTAACGGTATGAACGCCTTCAGTAGTTTGAAGAGTAAGAAGATTAACACGTTCGGTAGTATGAAGAGTAAGAGGGTGAACACTCTCTGCACTATGAAGGGTAACAGGATGAACATGTTCAGTAGTATGAAGAGTGAGAGGAAAAACACGTTCAATAGTATGAAGAGTAAGACGATGCACATGTTCCGTAATATGAAGAGTATGAGGATGAACTCGTTCATTAGTATGAAGAGTAACAGGATGAATATGTTCAATAGTTAGAAGAGTCAGAGGATGAACTCGTTCAGTAGTATGAAGGGTAAGAGGATAAACACGTTCAGCAGTATAAAGAGTAGAGGATGAACATGTTCAGTAGCATGAATTGTAACAGGATGAACAAATCCAGCAGTATGAAGAGTAAGAGGATGAACACGTTCAGTAGTATGGATTGTAAAAGGATGTACAAATCCTGTAGTATGAAGAGTAAGAGGATGAATAAGTTCAGTAGTATGAAGAGTGAGAGAGTGAAGAGATTCAATAATATGAAGAGTAAGAGGACGAACACAATCTGTAGTATGAAGAGTAAGAGGATGAATAAGTTCAGTAGTATGAACAGGAAGAGGATGAAGACGTTCGGTAGTATGAAGAGTAGCAGGATGAACTTGTTCAGTAATATGAAGAGTAAGAAGATGAACTCGTTCAGTATTATGAAGAGTAAGAGGATGAACATGTTTACTTGAATAAAGAGTAAAAGGATGAAAACGTTCTGTAGTATGGAGGTTAACAGAATGAGCATGTTCAGTAGTATGAAGAGTAGGGATGAACACGTTCAGTAGTTTGAAGAGTAAGACGTTGAACACGTTTAGCAGTATGAAAATAAGAGGATGAACACAGTAGTATGAAGAGTAAGAGGATGAACACGTTCATTAGCATGAAAAGTAAGACGGTGAACACGTTCAGTA
The DNA here is from genome assembly GCF_036320965.1 of Panulirus ornatus. Taxonomy (NCBI): domain Eukaryota; kingdom Metazoa; phylum Arthropoda; class Malacostraca; order Decapoda; family Palinuridae; genus Panulirus; species Panulirus ornatus. Next base: position 19,968,506 of record NC_092258.1, on the reverse strand, counting down.
GTATGACGAGCAACAGGATAAACATGTTCAGTAGTATCAAGAGTAAGGGGATGAAAAGGTTCAATATTATAAGGAGTAACAGGACGAACATGTTCCGTAGTATGAGAAGTAACGCGATGAACACTTTCAGTAGTATGAAGAGCATGAGCATGAACACTTTCAATAGTATGAAGAGTAACAGGATGAAAATGTTCATTAGTATGAAGAAAAACAAAATGAACATGTTCAGCAGTATGAAGAGTAAGAGGATGAACTCGTTTAGTAGTAAGAAGATTAACAAGATGAACACGTACAGTATTGAGAAGGGTAACAAAATAAACACGTTCAGTAGTATGAAGAGCAAGAGTATGAACACTTTCCGTAGTGTCAAGAGTAAGAGGATGAACATGTTTTATAGTATGAAGAGTAATAGGATAAACACGTTCTATAGTATGAAGTATAAGAGGATGAACACTTATCGTAGTATGAAGAGAACAAAGATTAACGTCAGTAGTATGAAGAGTGACAGCATGAAAACGTTCAGTAGTATGAAGAATAAGAGGATGAACAATTTCAGTAGTATGAAGAATAAAAGGATGAACAAGTTCTGTAGTGTAAAGGGTATCAGGATGACCATGTTCAGTAGTATGAAGAGTAACAGGATGAACACGTGCAGTAGTATTAAGAGCAAAAGAATGAACACGTTCATTAGTGTAAAGAGTGACATGAACACGTTCAGTAGTAGAAAGTGTAACAGAACGAACATGTTCAGAAGTATGAAGAATAACAGGATGAACACGTTCAGTTATATGAGTGAGAAGATGATCGCGTTCAGCAGTATGAAGATTAACAGAATGAACATGTTCCGTAATATGAAAAGTAATAGGATGAACATGTTCAGTAGTAAAAAGAGTAACTGGATGAACACGTTCATTAGTATGAAGAGTAAGAGGATGAACATGTTAGGTAGTATGAAGAGGAAAAGGATGAACAGGTATCAAGAGTGTAAAGAGTAAAAGGATGAATACGTTCAGTTGTATAAAGATTAAAATGATGAACACATTCAGTAGTATGAAGAGCAACAGGATGAATATGTTCAGTAGTATGAAGAGTAATAGGATGAACACAATCTGTAGTATGATGTGTAACTGGATGTTCAGTAATATACAGAGTAACAGGATGAGTACGTTCATTAGTTTGAAAAAGAAGAGAAAGAGCACGTTCATTAGTATGATGAGTATCAGGATGAACGCTTTCAATAGTATGAAGAGTAACAGGATGAACATGTTCAATAGTATTAAGAGTAAGAGGATAGAGAGGTTCGGTATCATAATTAGTCTGAGGATGAACACGTTCCGTAGTATGAAGAGTAAGAGGATGAACACGGTCAGTAGTATGAAGAGTAATTTAATGAAAATTTTCAGTAGTTTAAAGAGTATTAGGATGAACACGTTCCGTACATGAAAGGTAAGAGGATGAACACATTCAGTAGTATGAAGAGTAACAGGATGAACATGTCAGTAGTATGGAGAGTAGAAGGAAGAACAGGTTCAGTAGTATGAGAAGTAACAGAATGAATATGTTTAGTAATATGAAGAACAAGAGTGTGAACACGTTCCGTAGTATCAAGAGTAACAGGATGAACATGTTTAGTAGCATGAAGAATAATAGGATAAACACGTTCTATAGTATGAAGAATAGGAGGTGAAACACGTAGTAGTATGAAGAGTAACAGGATGAACATTTTCAATACTATAACGAGTAACATAATGAAAATGTTCAGGATTATGAAGAGTAACACGATGAAAACGTTCAGTAGTATGAAGAGTAATCGAATGAACACGTTCAATAGTATGATGAGTAGCAGGATGAACATGTTCAAGAGTATGAAGAGTAAGTGGAGGAACACGTTCAGTAGTATGAAGAGTAACAGGATGAACTCGTTCAGTAGTATGAAGAGTAAGAGGATGAACACCCTCATTAATATAAAGAGTATCAGGATGAACATTCAGTAGTACGAAGAGTAAAAGGGTGAACACCTTCAGTATTATGAAGAGTAAGAGGATGAACACGCGCTTTAGTGTGAAGAGTAAGAGGATGAACACGTTCAGTAGTATGAAGAGTAGCAGGATGAACATGTTCAGTAATATGAAGAGCAGGATGTACACGTTCAGTATTATGAAGAGTAAGAGGATGAACACGTTCAGTAGTCTGAAGAGTATCAAGATGAACACGTTCGGTAGTATGAAAAGTAAGTGGATTAATACGTTCAGTATTATGAAAAGTAAGAGGATGAACACGTTCAGTAGTATGAAGATAAACAGGGTGAATATGTTCAGTAATATTAAGAGTAACAGGATGAATTCATTCAGTAGTATGGAGAGTAAGATGATGAACACGTTCAGTAGTATGAAGAGTAGAGGAAGAACAATTTCAGTACTTTGAAGAGTAAGACGTTGAACAAGTTCAGCAGTATGAAAAGGAAGAGGAGGAACACATTCAGTAGTATAAAGAGTAAGATGAACACGTTCATTAGTATGAAGAGGAACAGGATGAAAACGTTCAATATCATGAAAAGAAACAGGATGAACATGTTCCGTAGTATGAGGAGTAACGGGATGAACACGTTCAGTGATAAAGAGCATGAGGATGAACACCTTCACTAGTATGAAGAGTAAAAGCATGTACACGTTCAGTAGTATGAAGAGTAACAGAATGAATATGTTCAGTAGTATGAACAGTAAGAGATGAACACGTTCATTAGTATGAAGCGTAAAAGGATGAACATGTTCAGTAGTGTGAAGAGTAACAGGATGAAAAACGGTCAGCAGTAAAAAGAGTAAGAAAATGAACACGTTCCGTAGTATCAAGAGTAACAGGATAAACATGTTTAGTAGTATGAAGAGCAACAGGATAAACACGTTCTATAGTATGAAGAACAAGAAGATGAATACGTTTAGTAGTATCTAACATTAACAGGATGAACATTTTCAGTGGTAAGAAAAGTAACAGGAAGAAAACGTTCAATAGTACGAAGAGTAAGAGGATGAACACGTTCAGTAGTATGAAGAGTAAAAGGATCAACACGTTTTGTAGTATGAAGAGTAACAGGATGAATATGTTCAGTAGTATGAGGAGTAACAGGATGAACACGTGCGTTAGTTTAAAGTGCAATAGGATGAACACGTTCAGTAGTAGGATCAGTAAGAGGATGAACATGTTCATTAGTATGAACCGTAAGAGGATGAACACGTTCAGTAGTTTAAAGAGTAAGATGATGAACACGTTCAGTATTATGAAGATTAACAAGATGAACATTTTCAGTAGTATGAATAATAATCGAATGAATACGTTCAGTAGTATGAAGCGTAGCAGGATAAACATGTTCAGTAGTATGTAGAGTAAGAGGAAGAACACATTCAGTGGTATGAAGAGTAACCGGATAAGCATGTTCAGTTGTATGAGTAAGAAGATGAACGCGTACAGTAGTATGAAAATTAACAGGATGAACATGTTCCGTAATATGAAAAGTAAAAGGATGAGCACGTTCAGTAGAATGAAAGGGAAGAGGACGATATGTTCAGTAGTATGAAGTGTAAGAAGATGAACAAGTTCAGTAGTATGAAGAGTAAGAGGATGAAGACGTTCAGAATTATGAAGAGTAACGGGATGAGCCCCTTCAGTAGTATGAAGAATAACAGGATCAATACCTTCAGTAATAGGAAGAGTAACAGGAAAAACACGTTTAGTAGTTTGTTGAGTAATAGGAAAAAACACGTTCTACAGCATGAAATAGGAGATTGAACACGTTTAGTAGAATAAAGAGTAACAGAATGAACATTTTCAATACTATAACGAGTAACAATGAAAATGTTCAGGATTATGAAGAGTAAAAGGATTAAAACTTTAAGTAGTATGAAGAGTAATCGAATGAACACGTTCAATATGTATGATGAGTAGCAGGGTGAACAAGTTCAAGAGTATAAAGAGTTAGTGGAGGAACACGTTCAGTAGTATCAACTGTAACAGGATAAACTCGTTCAGTAGTATGAAGAGTAAGAGGATGAACACCTTCAGTAGTATGAAGACTAACAGGATGAACAGATTCAGTAGTACGAAGAGTAAAAGGGTGAACACGTTCAGTACTATAAAGAGTAAGAGGATGAACACGTTCATTAGTATGAAGAGTAGGAGGATGAACACGTTCAGTAGTATGAAGAGTAAGAGGATGAACACCTTTAGTAGCATGAAGAGTAACAGGATGAACAGATTCAGTAGTACGAAGAGGAAAAGGGTGAACACGTTCAGTATTATGAAGAGTAAGAGGATGAACACGTTTATTAGTATGAAGAGTAAGAAGATGAACACGTTCAGTAATATGAAGAATATCAGGATGAATATGTTCAGTAGTATGAAGAGTAAGAAGATAAACGCATTCAGTAATATGAAGAGAAAGAGGATGAACACGTTCATTAGTATGAAGAGTATCAAGATGAACACGTTCAGTAGTATGAAAAGTAAGTGGATTGATACGTTCAGTATTATGAAAAGTAAGAGGATGAACACGTTCAGTAGTATGAAGATTAACAGGGTGAACATGTTCGGTAATATTAAGAGGAACAGGATGAACTCATTCAGTAGTATGGAGAGTAAGATGATGAACACGTTCAGTAGTATGAAAAGTAGAAGAAGAACAATTTCAGTACTTTGAAGAGTAAGACGTTGAACAAGTTCAGCAGTATGAAAAGTAAGAGGAGGAACACATTCAGTAGCATAAAGAGTAAGAAGATGAACACGTTCATTAATATGAAGAGTAACAGGATTAAAACGTTCAATAATATGAAGAGAAACAGGATGAACATGTTCCGTAGTATGAGGAGTAACGGGATGAACACGTTCAGTGATAAAGAGCATGAGGATTAACACCTTCACTAGTATGAAGAGTAAAAGCATGAACACGTTCAGTAGTATGAGGAGAAACAGAATGAATATGTTCAGTAGTATGAACAGTTTAGAACACGTTCCGTAGTATGAAGCGTAACGGGATGAACACGTTCAGTAATGTGAAGAGTAACAGGATGAAAACGTTCAGCAGTAACAAGAGTAAGAGAATGAACACGTTCCGCAGTGTCAAGAGTAACAGGATAAACATGTTTAGTAGTATGAAGAGCAACAGGATAAACACGTTCTATAGCATGAAGAACAAGAAGATGAACTCGTTTAGTAGTATCTAACATTAACAGGATGAACATTTTCAGTAGTATGAAGAGTAACAGGAAAATGCTCAATAGTACAAAGAGTGAAAGGATGAACGCATTCAGTAGTATGAAGAGTAAAAGGATGAACACGTTTTGTAGTATGAAGAGTAACGGGCTGAATATGTTCAGTAGCATGAAGAGTAACAGGATGAACACGTGCGGTAGTATAAAGCGCAATAGGATGAACACGTTCAGTAGTATGAAGAGTGACAGGATGAACACGTTCAGTAGTAGGATCAGTAAGAGGATGAACATGTTCATTAGTATGAAGTTTAAAGAGTAAGATGATGAACGCGTTCAGAATTATGAAGAGTAACAGGATGAACATTTTCAGTAGTATGAAGAGTAATCGAATGAACGCGTTCAGTAGTATGAAGAGTAGTAGGATAAACATGTTCAGTAGTATGTAGAGTAAGACGAAGTACACATTCAGTAGTATGAAGAGTACGTTCAGTATTACGAAGAGTAACAGGAAGAACATTTTCAGTTGTATTAAGAGTAATCGAATGAACATTTTCAGTAGTATGAGGAGTAATCGAATGAACACTTTCAGTAGTATGTAGAGTAAGAGGAACAACACATTCAGTAGTGTGAAGAGTAATCGGATGAACACGTTCAGTTGTATGAGTAAGAAGATGAACGCATACATTAGTATGAACATTAACAGGATGAACATGTTCCGTAATATGAAAAGTAAAAGGATGAACACGTTCAGTAGTATGAAGGGGAAGAGGACATGTTCAGTAGTATGAAGTGTAAGAAGATGAACAAGTTGAGTAGTATGAAGAGTAAGAGGATGAAGACGTTAATTAGTACAAATTGTAACATGATGACCATGTTCAGAATTATGAAGAGTAACAGGAAAAACACATTTAGTAGTATGAAGAATAAAAGGATGAAAACGTTCAATAATACGTATAGTAACAGGATAAACATGTTCAGTAGTATGAAGAGTAATCGAATGAACACGTTCAGTAGCATAAAGCGTAACAGTATGAACACATTCAGTTGTATGAAGAGTAAGAGGATGAACACTTTCAGTAGTATGTAGAGTAACAGGATAAGCATGTTCAGTAGTATGAAGAGTAAGAGGATTAACATGTTCATTAGCATGAATTGTGACAGGATGAGCAAGTCCAAGAATATGAAGAGTAACAGGATGAACATATTCAGTAGTATGAAGAGTAACAGGATGAACATGTTCAATAGTATGAAGAGTAACAGGATGAACAAATTTAGTATGAACAGTAACAGGAGAAACACATTCAGTAGTATGAAGAGTATGAGGATGAACAAGTTCAGTAGTATGAAAAGTAAGAGGATGACCACGTTCAGTAGTATGAAGAGTAGCTGGATATACATGTTCAGTAGTATGAAGACTAAGAAGATGAACACGTTCAGTATTATGAAGAGTATGAGGATGAACACGTTGAGTTGTATGAAGAGCTTCAAGATGAGCACATTAAGTAGTATGAAGAGTAAGAGGATGAACACGTTCAGCATTTTGAAAAGTAAGAGAAAGAACACGTCCAATAGTAAGGAGAGTAAGGATGAACATGTTCAGCAGTAAAAAGAGTAGCAGGATGAATTCGTTCAGTAGTAAGAAGAGTAAAAGGATAGACACGTTCACTAGTATGAAAAGTAGAGGGGGAACACGTTCATTAGTCTAAACAGTAACAGGATGAACACGTTCAGTAGCATGAAGAGTAGGAGGATGAAAACTTTCGGTAGGATGAAGAGTAGGAGGATGAACACGTTCATTAGTCTTAAGAGTAACAGGATGAACACGTTCAGTAGTATGAAGAGTAAGAGGATAAACATGTTTAATAGTATAAAGAGAAAGAAGATAACTTTCAGAATCACGAATAGTAACAGGATGAACATGTTCCGTAGTATGAGGAGTAAAGCGAGATACACCTTCAGTATTATGAGGAGCATGGTGAAGAACACGTTCAGTAGTATGAAGAGTAATAGGATGAACACGTTCAGTAGTATGAAGAGTAACAGGATGAGCACGTTCAGTAGTATGAAGGGTAACAGGATGAACACGTTCAGTAGTATGAAGAGTAAGAGGAAGAACACATTCAGAAGTACGAAGAGTAACAGGATGAACATGTTCAGTAGTATGAAGAATAACGGGATGAATAGGTTCTGTGGTATGAAGCGTGACAGGAAGACAACGTTCAGTAGTGTGAAGAGAAACTGGATGAACACGGTCAGTAGTATGAAGAGTAGCAGAATGAACATGTTCAGTAGTATGAAGAGAACGAGTATGAACAATTTCAGTAGTATGAAGAATAACAGGATGAACATGTTCAATAGTATGAAGAGTAAGAGGATGAACACGTTTAATAGTATCAAGAGTATGAGGACCACAACGTTCAGTAGTATGAAGACCACAACGTTCAGTAGTATGAGGAATAACAGTATGAACGCCTTCAGTGATTTGAAGAGTAAGAGGATTAACCCGTTCGGTAGTATGAAGAGTAAGAGGGTGAGCACTCTCAGTAGTATGAGGAGTAACAGGAAGAACATGTTCAGTAGTATGAAGAGTAAGAAGAACACGTTCAATAGTATGAAGAGTAAGACGATGTGCATGTTAGGTAATATGAAGAGTAAGAGGAACTCGTTCAGTAGTATGAAGAGTAACAGGATGAACATGTTCAGTAGTATGAAGAGTCAGAGATGAACTCGTTCAGTAGTACGAAGAGTAAGAGGATGAACACGCTCAGTAGTATAAATAGTAAAGGATGAACATGTTCAGTAGTATGGATTGTAAAAGGATGTACAAATCCTGTAGTATGAAGATTAAGATGTGAACAAGTTCAATTGTATGGAGAGTAAGAGTATGAAGAGATTCAGTAGTATAGAGTAAGAGAATGAACGCGTTCAGTAGTGTGAAGAGTAAGAGGATGAACAAGCTCAGTAGTATGAACAGTAAGAGGATGAAGACGTTCAGTAGTATGAAGAGTAGCAGGATGAACATGTTCAGTAGTATGAAGAGTAAGAAGATGAACACGTTCAGTATCATGAAGAGTAAAAGGATGAACACGTTTAGTTGTATGAAGAATAAAACGATGAAAACGTTCTTTAGTATGGAGGTTAACGGAATGAACATGTTCAGTAGTATGAACAGTAGAGGATAAACACGTTCAGTAGTTTGAAGAGTAAGACGTTGAACGCGTTTAGCAGTATGAAAATAAGAGGATGAACACATTCAGTAGTATGAAGAGTAAGAGGATGAACACGTTCATTAGCATGAAGAGTAAGAGGTTGAACACATTCAGTAGTATGAAGAGTAACAGGATAAACATGTTCACTAGTATCAAGAGTAAGAGGATGAAAAAGTTCAATGTTATGAAGAGTAACAGGATGAACATGTTCCGTAGTATGAGGACTAACGCGATGAACACGTTCTGTAGTATAAAGAGCGTGAGCATGAACACGTTCAATAGTATGAAGAGTAACAGGATGAAAACGTTCATTAGTATGAAAAGAAACAAAATGAACATGTTCAGTAGCATGAAGAGTAAGAGGATGAACACGTTCAGTAGCATGAAGCGTAACAAGATGAACACGTACAGAATTGTGAAGAGTAACAAGATAAACATGTTCAGTAGTAGGAAGAGCAAGAGTATGAACGCGATCCGTGCTATCAAGACTAACAGAATGAACATGTTTAGTACTATGAAGAGTAACAGGATAAACACGTTTCGTAGTATGAAGAATAAGAGGATGAACACGTTTAGTAGTATGAACGGTAACAGGATGAACATTTTCAGTAATATGAAGAGTAACAGGATGAAAACGAGGTTAGATTAGTTTAGGTTTATCAGGTTCAATATCATGAAGAATAAGATGAGCACGTTCAGTAATATGAAGAGGAAAAGGATGAACAGGTTCTGTAGTATGAAGAGTAACAGGATGAACAAATGCAGTAGTATGAAGAGCAAGAGGATGAATATGTTCACTAGTTGAAGAATAAGAGGATGAACACGTTCAGTAGTATGAAGAGCATGAGCATGAACACGTTCAAAAGTATGAAGAGTAATAGGATGAAGATGTTCAGGTGTTTGAGTAAGAAGATGAACGCTTTCAGTAGTATAAAGATTAAAAGGATGAACATGTTCCGTAATATGAAAAGTAACAGGAAGAACACGTTCAGTAGTATAAAGAGTAATAGGATGAACATGTTTATTAGCATGAAGAGTAAGAGAATGAACATTTTAAGTAGAATGAAGAGGAATAGGATCAACAGGTTCACTAGTATGAATAGCAAGAGGATGAACACGTTCAGTAGTATAAAGAGTAACAGGATTAACACGTTCAGTAGTATGAAGAGGAACAGGATGAATATGTTCTGTGATATGAAGAGTAAGAGACCACGTTCTGTAGTATGAAGTGTAACTGGATGAACATGTCCAGTAGTATATAGATTAACAGGATGAACACGTTCAGTAGTTTGAAACGGAGGAGGACGACCACGTTCACTAGTATGAAGATTATCAGGATGAACGCGTTTGATAGTATGAAGAGTAACAGGATGAACATATTCAGTAGTATAAAGAGTAAGAGGATGGAGATGTTCAGTATTATAGTAAGAGGATGAACACGTTCGGTAGTATGATGAGTAAGAGTATGAACACATTCAGTAGTATGAAAAATAACAGGATGACCAAGTTCACTAGTATGAAGAGTAACAAGATGAACACATTCAGTAGTATGATGATTAAGATGATGAAGAGCATTTTGAAGAGTAAGAGGATGAACATGTTACGTATATGGAAGGTAAGAGTATGAACACATTCAGTAGTATCAAAAGTAACAGGATGACCAAGTTCAGTAGTATGAAGAGTGACAAGATGAACACATTCAGTAGTATGATGAGTAAGATGATGAACATATTCATTAGTATGAACAGCAAGAGGATGAACACGTTTAATAATATGAAGAGTAACCGGATGGACATGTTCAGTAGTATGAAGAGGTACAGGATAAACACGTTCAGTAGCATGAAGAGTAAGAAAATGAATACCTTCAGTAGTATGAAGAGTAAGAGCATGAAAATGTTCAATAGTATAATGAGTAAGAGGATGAAGAGCAACAGGAAGAATGTATTCAGTAGTATGAAGAGTGACAGGATGAACACGTTCAGTAGTATCAAAAGTAGGAGGATGAACATGTTCAGTAGTATGAAGTGTAAGAGGATGATTAAGTCAGTAGTTTCAAGAGTAAGAGGGTGAACACGTTCATTATCATGAAGAATGAAAGGAAGAACACGTTCAGTAGTATGGAGAGTAATCGGATGAACACGTTCAGTAGTATGAAGCGTAACAGGATGAATATGTTCAGTAGTATAAAGGGTAAGAGGGTCAACACGTTCAGTTGTATAAAGATTAACAGGATGAACGTGTTCAGTAGTATAAACAGTAATAGGATAAACGCTTTCAGTACGATGAAGAGTAACAGGATGAATACGTTCGGTAGTAAGAAGAGTAACAGGATGAACACGTTCAGTAGTGTGAGGAGTAAGAGGATGAACACGTTCAGTAGTATTAAGAGTAGCAGGATGAAGATGCTCGGTGGTATGAAGAGTAAGAGGATGAACGCGTTCAGTAGTATGAAGAGTTATAAAATGAACGTGTTCCATAATCTGAACAGTAACAGGATGAGCAGGTTCAATAGTATGAAGAGTAACAGGATGAACATGTTCAGTAGTATGAAGAGTAAGAGAATGAAAACGTTCAATAGTATGAAGAGTAACAGCATGGAAATGTTCAGTAGTATGAAGAGCAAAAGGATGAACTCGTTCAGTAGTATGAAGAGTAACAGGATGAATATGTTCAGTAGAATGAAGAGTAACAGGATAAACACATTCAATAGTATGAAGAGTAAGAAATGAACACGTTCAGTGGTATGAAGAGTAAGAGGATGAAAATGTTCAGTAGTATAAACAGTAAGAGGATGAACACGTTCATTAGTATGAAGAGCAATAGAATGAAAGTGTTCAGTAGTATAAAAAAATGACAGTATGAACATGTTCAGTATTATGAAGAGTAGGAGGATGAATATGTTCAGTATTATGAAGTGTCAGAGGATGAACACGTTCAGTAGTGTGAATAGTAAGAGGATGAACACGTTCAGTATTATGAAGCGTGAAAGGAAGAAAACGTTCAGTAGTATGGAGAGTAATCGGATGAACACGTTTAGTAGTATGAAGAGTAACAGGATGAAAACTTTCAGTACTATGAGGAATAACAGGATGAAAACGTTCAGGATTATGAGAGTAACAGGATAAACACGTTCGGTAGTATGAAGAGTAATCGAATGAACACGTTAAGTCGTATGAAGCGTAACAGGATGAACCTGTTCAGTAGCATGAAGAGTAAGAGGAGGAACACGTTCAGTAGTATGAAGAGTAACAGGATGAACATATTCAATAGTATTAAGAGTAACAGTATGAACACGTTCAGTAGTATGAAGAGTAATAGGATGAACACGTTTAGTAGTACGAAGAGTAAAAGGATGAACATGCTCAGTAGTATGAAGAGTAGGAGTATGAACACGTTCGTAGTATCAAGATTAACAGGATGAACATGTTTAGTAGTATGAAGAGTAACAGGGTAAACACGTTCTATAGTATGAAGAATAAGAGGTTGAGCACGTTTAATATCATGAACAGTAACAGGATGAACATTTTCAGTAGCATGACGATTAACAGGACGAACACGTTGAGTAGTATGAAGAGTAAGAGGATGAACACGTTAAGTATCATGAAGAGTAAAAGAATGAACATGTTCTGTGGTATGAAGAGTAACATGATAAAAATGTTCAGTAAAATAAAGAGTAAGAGGATAAACACGTTTAGTACAATTGAAAGTTAGAGGGTGAACACGTTCGGTAGTATGAAGAGTAACAGTATAACGCGTTCTGTAGTATGAATAATAATAGATTTAAAACATTCAAGAGTAAGAAGAGTAAGAGAATGAATACGTTCAGCAGTATGAAGAGTAAGAGAAGAATATGTTCAGTAGCATGAAGAGTAAGAAGATGAACTCGTTCAGTAGTATGATGAGTAACAGCATGAACAAGTTCATTAGTAAGAAGAGTAATAGGAGGGACACATTCAGTAGTATGATGAGTAACAGCATGAACTTGTGCAATAGTATGAATTGTAATAAGATGAACATGTTCAGTAGTACCAGTTATAACAGGATGAACAAGTCCAGTAGGATGAAGAGTAATAGGATAAACACATTCAGTAGCATGAAGATTATCACGATGAAAATGTTCAGTAGTATGAAGAGGAACAGGATAAAAAAAATTCAGTAGTATGAAGAGTAAAAGGATGAATATGTTCAGTAGTATGAAGAGCAAGAGGATGAACAAGTTCAGTAGTATGAAGAGCAAGAAGACGAACACTTTCAGAAGTATGAAGAGTAGCAGGATGATCATGTTTAGTAGTATGAAGAGTAAGAAGATGAACACGTTCAGAATTATGAAGATTGGGAGGATGAACAGGTTCAGTAGTATGAAGAGTATCAACATGGACACGGTCAGTAGTATGAAGAGTAAGAGGATGAACAAGTTCAGTAATATGAAAAGTAAGAGGATGAACACGCTCAGTAGACTGATGAGAAACTGGATAAACATGTGCAGTAGTATGAAGAGTAACAGGATGAACTCGTTCAATAGTACGAAGAGTAAGAGAATGAACACGTTCAGTAGTATGAAGAGTAGAGGATGAGCACGTTCAGTAGTTTAAAGAGTAAGACATTGAGCACGTTCAGCAGTATGAAAAGTAGGAGGACGAACTCATTCAGTAGTATGAAGAGTAAGAGGATGAGCACGTTCATTAGCATGAAGAGTAAGAAGATGAACACGTTCAGTAGTATGAAGAGTATCAAGACGAACGCGTTGAACAGTATGAAGAATAACAGGACCAACATGTTCAGTAGTATGAAGAGTAAGAGGATGGATATATTCAATATTATAAATAGTAACAGGTTGAACCGGTTCTGTAGTATGAAGAGTAGCAGGATGAATATGTTCAGTAGTATAAAGAGTAAGAGGATGAAAACGTTCAATATTATAAAGAGTAACAAGATGAACATGTTCCGTAGTATCAGGAGTAACGCAATTAACACATTCAGTAGTATAAAGAGAATGAGGACGAACAAGTTCAGAAGTATGAAGAGTAAGAGTATGAACATGTTTAGTAGTATGAAGAGTAGCAGGATGAAAATGTTCATTATTATGAAGAGCAAAAGGATGAATACGTTCAGCATTATGAAAAGAAAGAGGATCAACACGTTCAGAAGTATGAAGAGTTACAGGATGAACATGTTCATTAGTATGAAGAGAACAGGATGAACTCATTCAGTAGTATGAAGAGTAAGAGGATGAACAAGTTCGATAGTATGAAGAGTAAAGGATGAGTACGTTCAGTAGTTTTAAGCGTAAGACGTTGAACACGTTCAACAGTATGAACACTAGGAGATTGAACACATTCAGTAGTATAAAGAGTAAGAGGATGAGCACGTTCATTAGCATGAAGAGTAACAAGATGAACACGTTCAGTAGTATGAAGAGTAACAGAATAAACATGTTCAGTAGTACAAAGAGTAAGACGATGAAAACGGTCCTTATTATGAAGAGTAACAGATAATCATGTTCAGTAGTATAAAGAGTAACAGGATGAACACGTTCAGTAGTATGAAGAGTAAGAGAATGAACACGTTCAGTAGTATAAACACCAACAGGGTGAACATATTCAGTAGAATGAAGAGTAAGAGGATGAACACGTTCAGTAGTAGTAAGAGTAACGGGATGAACACATTCTGTAGTATGAAGAGTAACATGATGAACGTGTTCAATAGTATGAACAGTAAAGGGATGAACACGTTTAGTAATATGAAGAGTGAGCGGATGGACATGTTCAGTAGTATGAAGAGTAAGGGAATGTACAAGTTCAGTAGTATGAAGAGTAACAGAATGAACTTGTCCGGTAGTATGAAGAGCAATAGCACGAACACGTTCAGTAGTGTGAAGAGTAAGAGGATGAACACGTTCATTAGTATGAAGAGTAACAGGATGAACATGTTCGGTATTGTGAAGAGTAACAGGATGAACAGGTTCAGTAGTAGAAAGAGAAAGAAGATGAACATGTTCAGTACTATGAAGCATGAGAGGATGAACATGTTCAATAGTTCCAAGAGTAAGAGGATGAAGACGTTCAGTATCATGAAGAGTAACAGGATATACACGTTGAGTAGTATGAAAAGTAATCGGATGAAGGCTTTCAGTAGTATGAAGCGTAACAGCATGATCATGTTCACTAGTATGAAAAGTATCAGGATGAACACGTTCAGTAGCATGAAGAGCAACAGGATGAACATGTTTAGTAGTATGATGAGTAACAGGATGAACGCGTTCAGTAGTATGAAGAGTAAGGGGATGAACACGTTCAGAAGTATGAAGATTAACAGGATAAGCATGTTCATTGTTATGAAGATTAAGAGAATGAACATGTTCAGTAGTACGAAAAGTAAGAGGATGTACATGTTCCTTAATATGGAGAGTAACAGGATGAACACGTTCAGTAGTATGAAGAATAAGAGGATGACCACGTTCAGTAGTATGAAGAGTAACACGATGAAACCATTCAGCACTATTAAGAGTAACAAAATGAACAAAGTCAGTAGTATGACGAGTAAAAGTATGAAAACGTTTAATAGTATGAGGTTCAACTAGATGAATATTTTCAGTGCTATGAAAAGTAACAGGATGAACACATTCAGTAGTATGAAGATGAAGTGTAGGAACACGTTCACTAGTATGAAGAATATCAGGATGAACGTGTTAATAGAATGAAGAGAACAGTATGAACATGTTCAGTAGTATGAAGAGTAATAGGATGAACACAAGATGAACACGTTCCGTAATATGAAGTGTAAGAGTATGAGTATGTTCAGTAGTGTGAATAGTAAGAGGATGAACACGTTCCGTAGTATGAAAGGTAAGAAGAGTAACAGGTTGAACACGCTCAGTAGTACGAAGAGTAAGAGAATAAAAAGATTCCGTAGTATGAAGAGTAACAGGATGAACTTTTTCAGTAGTATGATGAGTAATAGGAAGAACACGTTCAGTAGTATGAAGAGTAACAGGATGAACACGTTCAGAAGTATGAAGAGTAAGAGGATGAACACGTTCATTAGCATTAAGAGTGACAGGATGAACATGTTCAGTAGTATAAAGAGTAAAAGGATAAACACATTCATTAGTATGAAGAGTAGCAGGATGAACATGTTCAGTAGTATGAAATGTGACAGAATGAACAGATTCAGTAGTATTAAGAGTAAGATGAATATTTTCAGTATTGTGAAGAGGAAAAAGATGAACTCGTTCAATAGTATGAAGAGTAAGAGGTTGTATATGTTCCTTAATAAGAAGAGTACAGGATGAACACGTTCAGTAGTATGAAGAGTAACAGGATGAACATGTTCAGCAATATGAAGAATAAGAGGATGAAAACATTCAGTAGTTTGAATTGTAACTGGATGAACATGTTCAGCAGTATGAAGAGTAACAGATGAACACGGTCAGTAGTATGAAGAGGAAGAAGAGGAACACATTCACTAGTATGAAGAGTATCAAGACGAACGCGTTCGAACAGTATGAAGAATAACAGGACCAACATGTTCAGTAGTATGAAGAGTAAGAGGATGAATATATTCAGTATTATAAATAGTAACAGGTTGAACAGGTTCTGTAGTATGAAGAGTAAGAGGATGAGCATGTTCAGTATTATGAAGGGTAACAGGATGAACACGTTCCGTAGTATAAAGAGTAACAGGATAAACATATTCAGTAGTAAGAAGAGTAAGATGATGAACATGTTCAGTAGTATGAACAGTAACAGGATGAACACGTTCAGTAGTATGAAGAGTTACAGGATGAATACGTTCAGTAGTATGAAGAGTAAAAGGATGAACACTTTCAGTAGTATGAAGAGTAAGAGGATGAACATGTTCAGTAGGATAAAGAGGATGAGCACGTTCATTAGTAAGAAGGGTAACAGGATGAACATGTTCAGTAGTATGAAGAGTGACAGGATGAACACGTTTAGTGGTATGAAAAGAAATAGGATGAAGATATTCGGTAGTATGAAGCATAAGAGGATGAACACGTTCAGTAGTTTGAAGAGTAAGAGGATGAACACGTTCAGTATTATGAAGAGTAAAAGGATGAACACGTTCAGTAGTATGAAGAGAAATTCATGAACACTGTTCACTAGTATGAAGCGTAACAGGATGAACATGTTCAGTATAATGAAGAGTAGCAGGATGAACGCGTTCAGTAGTATGAAGAGTAACAGCCTGAACGTGTTCAGTAGTATGAAGAGTAACAGGATGAACTCGTTCAGTAGTATGAAGCGTAAGAGGATGAACACGTTCAGTACTATGAAAGTTAATGGAATGAACATGTTCAGTATTATGAAGAGTAAGAGGATGAAAACGTTCAGTAGTATGATGAGTAACAGAATGAACACGTCAGGTAGTGTGAAGAGTAAGAGGATGAAGACGCTCAGTAGTATGAAGAGTAACAAGATGAAGACGTTCAGTAGTATGAAGAGTAAAAGGATAAACACGTTCACTAGTATGAAGAGCAGCAGGATGAACACGCTCAGTAGTATGAAGAGCAAGAAGATGAACACTTTCAGTAGTATGAAGAGTAACGATGAAAATGCTCAGTAGTATGAAGAGTAACAGGATGAACATATTCAGTAGCATAAAGAGGAAGAGGATGAACACATTCAGTAGTATGAAGAGCAACAGGATGAACATGCACAGTAGTGTGAAGAGTTAGAGGATTAAGACGTTCAATAGTATGAATTGTAATAGGATGAAAATGTTCAGCAGTATGAAAAGTAACAGGATGAACACATTCTGTAGTATGATGAGTAACAGGATGAACATTTTCTGTAGTATGAAGAGTAACAGGATGAACACGTTCAGTAGTATGAAGAGTATGAGGCTGCACACGTTCAGTACTATGTAGAGTAACAGGATGAATATGTTCAGTAGTATGAAGAGTATGAGGCTGCACACGTTCAGTACTATGTAGAGTAACAGGATGAATATGTTCAGTAGTATGAAGAGTGTGAGGATGAACACGGTTAGTAGTATCAAGAGTAAGAGGATGAACATGTTTAGTATTATGAAGAGCAACAGTAAGAACGCGTTCAGTATCATGAAGACTAAGAGGATGAACATGTTCGGTTGTATGACGAGTAAGAGGATGAATACGTTCAGTAGTATGAAGAGTAAGAGGATGAACACGCTCAGTATTATGAAGAGTAAGAGGATGAACACGCTCAGTATTATGAAGAGTAAGAGGATGAACAGGTTCCTTAATATGAAGAGTAACTGGATGAACATGTTCAGTAGTATGAAGAGTAAGAGGATGAACATGTTCAGTGGTAAGAAAAGCAAGAGGATGAACACGTTCAGTAGTATGAAGAGTAACTGGATGATCATGTTCAGTGGTATGAAGAGTAACAGGATGAACATGTTCAGCAGTATGAAGATGAAGAGGATGAAAACGCTTAGTAACATGAAGATTATCACGATGAACACTTTCAGTAGTATGAAGAGTAACAGGATGAACATGTTTCGTAGTATGAAGAGTAAGAGGATGAACATGTTCAGTAATATGAAGAGTAACAGGATGAACACGTTCAGTAGTATGAAGAGTATGAGGATGAACACGTTTCGTAGTATGAAAGGTAAGAGAATGAACAAGTTCAGTAGTATGAAATGTAACAGGATGAACGCATTAAGTAGTATGAAGAGTATGAGGAAAATTATGTTCAGTAGTATGAGTAGTAAGAGGAAAATTATGTTCAGTAGTATGAAGAGTAAGAGGAAAATTATGTTCAGTAGTATGAAGAGTAAGAGTACGGACACGTTCAGTGGTATGAAGAGTAACAGGATGAACACGTTAAGTGGTATGAAGAGTAACAGGATGAACACGTTCAGTAGTATGGAGAGTCAGAGGATGAACACGTTCAGTAGTATGAAGAGTAACTGGATGAACATATTCAGTAGTATGAAGAGTAACAGGATGAAGTCGTTCAGTAGTATGAAGAGTAAGAAAATGAACACGTTCAGTAGTATGAAGAGTAAAAGGATGAACACGTTCAGTAATATGAAGAGTAACAGGATGAACATGTTCAGTAGTATGAAGAGTAACAGGATGAACATGTTCAGTAGTATGAAGAGTAACAAAATGAATGCGTTCAAATGTGCTTCAACAGGCGCGAGGTGAACACGGACCTGACTGCTGGATGAACTCTCCGCCTTTGACTGAAACATTGCTTGTTGACTCCCTGCAGACGGTCATCAAGCACACCTACACACCACACAAGTCATGGGACACACTCGCAAACATTCTTGCAAAGGTAATATTCTTTCATGTTCTTCAGTAATATGTAGTATATATGCATAATATGTGTATCGTAGCATCCCTGTCTTTTGGCTACATGAAAGCATTATTCATTATAGATTCCTAGCAATTATTTAGAGCAATGTGTGTGTGTGTGTGTGTGTGTGTGTGTGTGTGTGTGTGTAAACATCAACACCTGACTACCAGTGTTGTGATGGCCAGGCTCAACACACGTAATATTACTTCATGAATAACATTATTTTTCCCATGTGCGTTGCCTGATTATCTGGTCTTCATTCATCTGGGATTGATATCAACCACATGTCAAGCATTAATTGTTTCATCAGTTGTTGTAAGTGTCTTTCATAACCTCCAAGTTGTACGTTGAATGGTTAGGTTTTTTACTTATTATGTTTGTGTTCCTCGGTGATGACTTGGTAACTGTGTTGTAAGGCTTTCACGTAAGACACATTTATATCTTCAGTTTGTGGTCAGACAACATTATCATAATCTTCAGTTTGTGGTCAGACAACATTATCATAATCTTCAGTTTGTGGTCAGACAACGTCATCATAATCTTCAGTTTGTGGTCAGACAACATTATCATAATCTTCAGTTTGTGGTCAGACAACGTCATCATAATCTTCAGTTTGTGGTCAGACAACGTCATCATAATCTTCATTTGTGGTCAGACAACGTCATCATAATCTTCAGTTTGTGGTCAGACAACGTCATCATAATCTTCAGTTTGTGGTCAGACAACGTCATCATAATCTTCGGTTTGTGGTCAGAAACGTCATCATAATCTTCAGTTTGTGGTCAGACAACGTCATCATGATCTTCGGTTTGTGGTCAGACAACATCATTATACATTTTTCTCCTCTCCTATCTGGACCAGAGATATACTTCTTTCAATATTTTATAATTCATGCACTCAGAGCCCTCCATGTTGGTTATGAAGTCTTTCTCATTTCTTGTCATTCCCTTTGATTATGAATAACAAGATATTAAGAAGTTTTGGTTTGGTTGTGGTGTACATCATTATTGAGACGTTTCAAAATGAACATTTCCCCAATGCAGCCACTATGTATATACCTTTATTTCTATACACTTTCTGAATGAATCTATATTTTCATTCCTATATCCTCACCAACAGGTCATATATGGCAGTGTTGTGGCGTCACAACTTGACCAACGAGTCATTAACAAAATATTCAGTGATCATCTTAATGATCAGACGTTTTCAAACCTCACCAGAAATATAAGGAAAGAGAAGCATTTAGCTACCCAAGATCTCTCACCAGAACCCAGTAACCAAAATGAAGCATTAACTGCAGTGTGTCGACGTGAAGATGATCATATCAACATCTTACTTCATTCATTACCAACTGAAGATATAACTCTAGACCTTGAGTTGCCTTCCCACAAGGCCACAGGTAAGTGTCGTGAGGAATACATAATTAATTTCCTTATATCCATCAGCAAAATATAGTCTTCACTTTGACATACTGTACGACCTCATCCAGGCCCGCTCGAGATATGCTAACATCATGTGCTTGTCAAGTTGTCTTTTATGAACTTTATAAGATGGATGAATATTCCCTGGCGATAGTGGAGAAAGAATACTTCCCACGCATTTCCCGCGTGTCGTAGGTGACTAAAGGGGACGGGAGCGGGGAGCTAGAAACCCTCCCCTTCTTGTATTTAAACTTTCTAAAAGGGGAAACAAAGAAGGAGTCATGCGGGGAGTGCTCATCCTCCTCGAAGGCTCAGATTGGGGTGTATAAATGTGTGTGGATGTAACCAAGATAAGAAAAAAGGCGACATAGATAGTATGTTTGAGTAAAGGAACCTTGATATTTGGGCTCTGAGTGAAACGAAGCTCAAGGGTAAAGGGGAAGAGTGGTTTATGAATGTCTTGGGAGTAAAGTCATGGGGTTGGTGAGAGGATAAGAGCAAGGAAAGGAGTAGCACTACTCTTGAAACAGGAGTGGTGGGAGTATGTGATAGAGTGTAAGAAAGTAATCTCTAGATTGATATGGCTAAAACTGAAAGTGGATGGAGAGAGACAGGTGATTATTGGTGCCTATGCACCTGGTCATGAGAAGAAAGATCATGAGAGGCAAGTGTTTTGGGAGCAGCTGAGTGAGTGTGTTAGCAGCTTTGAAGCACGAGACCGGGTTATAGTGATGGGTGATTTGAACGCAAAGGTGAGTAATGCGGCAGTTGAGGGTATAATTGGTGCACATGGGGTGTTCAGTGTTGTAAATGGAAATAGTGAAGAGCTTGTAGATTTGTGTGCTGAAAAAGGACAGGTGATTGGGAATACTTGTTTTAAAAAGAGAGATACACATAAGTATACGTATGTAAATAGGAGAGATGGCCAGAGAGCATTATTGGATTACGTGTTGATTGATAGGCGCGCGAAAGAGAGACTTTTGGATGTTAATGTGCTGAGAGGTGCAACTGGAGGGATGTCTGATCATTATCTTGTGGAGGCGAAAGTGAAGACTTATAAAGGTTTTCAGAAAAGGAGAGAGAATGTTGGGGTGTAGAGAGTGCTAAGAGTAACTGAGCTTGGAAAGGACACTTATGTGAGGAAGTACCAGGAGAGATTTAGAGCAGAATGGAAGAAAGTGAGAGCAAATGACGTAAGGGGAGTGGGGAAGGAATGAGATGTATTTAGGGAAGCAGTGATGGCTTGCGCAAAAGATGCCTGTGGCATGAGAAAGGTGGGAGGTGGGAAGATTTGAAAGGGTAGTAAGTGGTGGGATGAAGAAGTAAGATTGTTAATGAAAGAGAGGAGAGAGGCATTTGGACAATTTTTGCTGGGAAATAGTGCAGATGACTGGGAGATGTATAAAAGAAAGAGGCAGGAGGTCAAGAGAAAGGTGCAAGAGGTGAAAAAGAGGGCAAATGAGAGTTGGGGTGAGAGCGTATCCTTAGATTTTAGGGAGAATAAAAAGATGTTTTGGAAAGAGGTAAATAAAGTGCGTAAGACAAGAGAACAAATGGGAAGATCGGTGAAGGGGGCTAATGGGGAGGGAATAACAAGTAGTGGTGATGTGAGGAGATAGAGTGAGTATTTTGAAGGTTTGTTGAATGTGTTTCATGATAGAGTGGCAGATATAGGGTGTTTTGATCGAGGTGAAATGGGAAGTGAGAGGATCAAGGACAAAGGTTTAGTAAGCTGCGAAGAGGTAGTGAAAGCTTTGCGGAAAGTGAAAGCCGGCAAGGCGCGGGTTTTGATGGTATAACAGTGGAATTTAAAAAAAAAAAAAAGAAGGTTGACTGTGTTGTTGACTGGTTGGAGAGGATATTCAACGTGAAGTGCCTGAGGATTGGCGGAATGCATGCATAGTGCCATTGTACGAAGGCAAAGGGGATAAGAGTGAGTGTTCAAATTACAGAGGTATAAGTTTGTTGCGTATTCCTGGGAAACTATATGGGAGGATATTGATTGAGAGGGTGAAGGCATGTAGATAGCATCATATTGAGGAAGAGCAGTGTGGTTTCAGAAGTAGGAGAGGATCAGGCGTTTGCTTTGAAGAATTTACGTGAGAAATACTTAGTAAAACAAATGGATTTGTTTGTAGCATTTATGGATCTGGAGAAGGCATATGCTAGAGTTGATATAGATGCTCTGTGGAAGGTATTAAGAGTATATGGTGTGGGAGGTAAGTTGCTAGAAGCAGTAAAAAGTTTTTATCAAGGATGTAAGGCATGTGTACGTGTAGGAAAAGAGGTAAGTGATTGGTTCCCAGTGAATGTCGGTTTGCGGCAGGGGTGCGTGATGTGTCCATGGTTGTTTAATTTGTTTATGAATGGAGTTGTAAGGAAGGTGAATGCAAGAGTTTTGGAGAGAGGAGACAAGTATACAGCCTGTTTTGGAATGAGAAAGCTTGTGAAGTGAGTCAGTTGATGTTCTTTGATTATACATCGCTGGTGGCTGATTCGGGTGAGAAACTGCAGAAGCTGGTGACTGAGTTTGGTAAAGTGTGTGAAGGAAGAAATCTAAGAGTAAATGTGAATAAGAGCAAGGTTGTTAGGTTAAGTAGGGTTGAGGGACAAGTCAATTGGGAGGTAGGTTTGAATGGAGAAAAACTGGAGGAGGGCGAAGGCGAAGGTTCTGGGAGCATTGAAGAATGTGTGAAAGGCGAGAACGTTATCTTGGAGAGCAAAAATGGGTATGTTTGAAGGAATAATGGTTCCAATAATGTTGTATGGTTGCGAGTCGTAGACTACAGATAAGATTGTCCGGAGGAGGGTGGATGTGTTAGAAATGAGATGTATGAGGACAATATGTGGTGTGAGGTGGTTTGATCGAGTTAGTAATGAAAGGGTAAGAGAGATGTATGGTAGTAAAAAGAGTGTGGTTGAGAGAGCAGAAGAGGGTGTATTTAAATAGTTTGGTCACATGGAGAGATGGGTGAGGAAAGATTGACAAAGAGGATATATGTGTCAGAAGTGGAGGGAACGAGGAAAAGTGGGTGACCAAATTGGAGGTGGAAGGATGAAGTGAAAAAGATTTTGAACGATCTTTGCCTAAGCAGGAGGGTGAAAGGCGTGCAAGGAATAGAGTGAATTGGAACAATGTGGTATACCTGGGTGGACGTGGTATCACTGGATTGAACCAGGGCATGCGAAGTGTCTAGGGTAAACCATGGAAAGTTTTGTGGGGCCTGGATGTGGAAAGGGAGCTGTGGTTTCGGTGCGTTACAAATGACAGCTAAAGACTGAGTGTGGACGAATGTGGCCTTTGTTGTCTTTTCCTAGCGCTACCTAGGGTAGAGGACATGAAACTTCCCCAGGGGAGAGGACATGAAACTTCCCTAGGGTAGAGGACATGAAACTTCCCTAGGGTAGAGGACATGAAACTTCCTTAGGGTAGAGGACATGAAACTTCCCCAGGGTAGAGGACATGAAACTTCCCCAGGATAGAAGACATGAAACTTCCCTAGGGTAGAGGACATGAAACTTCCCTAGGGTAGAGGACATGAAACTTCCTTAGGGTAGAGGACATGAAACTTCCCTAGGGTAGAGGACATGAAACTTCCCCAGGGTAGAGGACATGAAACTTCCCTAGGGTAGAGGACATGAAACTTCCTAGGGTAGAGGACATGAAACTTCCTTAGGGTAGAGGACATGAAACTTCCCCAGGGTAGAGGACATGAAACTTCCCTAGGATAGAGGACATGAAACTTCCCCAGGGTAGAGGGCATGAAACTTCCCCAGGGTAGAGGGCATGAAACTTCCCCAGGGTGGAGGGCATGAAACTTCCCCAGGGTAGAGGGCATGAAACTTCCCCAGGGTAGAGGGCATGGAACTTCCCCAAGGTAGAGGACATGAAACTTCCCCAGGGTATGGGACATGAAACTTGCCCAGGGTAGAGGGCATGAAACCTCTCCAGGGTAGAGGGCATGAAACTTCCCCAAGGTAGAGGACATGAAACTTCCCCAGGGTAGAGGGCATGAAACTTCCCTAGGGTAGAGGACATGAAACTTCCCCAAGGTAGAGGACATGAAAATTCCCCAGGGTAGAGGGCATGAAACTTCCCCAGGGTAGAGGGCATGAAACATCCCTAGGGTAGAGGGCATGAAACTTCCCTAGGGTAGAGGACATAAAACTTCCCCAGGGTAGAGGGCATGAAACTTCCCCAGGGTAGAGGACATGAAACTTCCCTAGGGTAGAGGACATGAAACTTCCCCAGGGTAGAGGGACATGAAATTCCCCAGGTAGAGGACATGAAACTTCCCAGGGTAAGAGGACATGAAACTTCCCCAGGGTAGAGGACATGAAACTTCCCAGGGTAGAGGGCATGAAACTTCCCCAGGGTAGAGGGCATGAAACTTCCCCAGGGTAGAGGGCATGAAACTTCCCCAGGGTAGAGGACATGAAACTTCCCCAGGGTAGAGGGCATGAAACTTCCCCAGGGTAGAGGGCATGAAACTTCCCAGGGTAGAGGACATGAAACTTCCCCAGGGTAGAGGACATGAAACTTCCCCAGGGTAGAGGACATGAAACTTCCCCAGGGTAGAGGGCATGAAACTTCCCCAGGGTAGAGGGCATGAAACTTCCCCAGGGTAGAGGACATGAAACTTCCCCAGGGTAGAGGACATGAAACTTCCCTAGGGTAGAGGACATGAAACTTCCCCAGGGTAGAGGACATGAAACTTCCCCAGGTAGAGGACATGAAACTTCCCCAGGGTAGAGGGCATGAAACTTTCCCTAGGGTAGAGAACATGAAACTTCCCTAGGGTAGAGGACATGAAACTTCCCCATGGTAGAGGTGCATGAAACTTCCCCAGGGTAGAGGGCATGAGACTTCCCCAGGGTAGAGGACATGAAACTTCCCCAGGGTAGAGGACATGAAACTTCCCCAGGGTAGAGGACATGAAACTTCCCCAGGGTAGAGGGCATGAAACTTCCCCAGGGTAGAGGACATGAAACTTCCCCAGGGTAGAGGACATGAAACTTCCCCAGGGTAGAGGACATGAAACTTCCCCAGGGTAGAGGGCATGAAACTTCCCCAGGGTAGAGGACATGAAACTTCCCCAGGGTAGAGGACATGAAACTTCCCCAGGGTAGAGGACATGAAACTTCCCCAGGGTAGAGGGCATGAAACTTCCCCAGGGTAGAGGACATGAAACTTCCCCAGGGTAGAGGACATGAAACTTCCCCAGGGTAGAGGGCATGAAACTTCCCCAGGGTAGAGGACATGAAACTTCCCCAGGGTAGAGGACATGAAACTTCCCCAGGGTAGAGGGCATGAAACTTCCCCAGGGTAGAGGACATGAAACTTCCCCAGGGTAGAGGACATGAAACTTCCCCAGGGTAGAGGACATGAAACTTCCCCAGGGTAGAGGACATGAAACTTCCCCAGGGTAGAGGACATGAAACTTCCCCAGGGTAGAGGACATGAAACTTCCCCAGGGTAGAGGGCATGAAACTTCCCCAGGGTAGAGGACATGAAACTTCCCCAGGGTAGAGGACATGAAACTTCCCCAGGGTAGAGGACATGAAACTTCCCCAGGGTAGAGGACATGAAACTTCCCCAGGGTAGAGGACATGAAACTTCCCCAGGGTAGAGGACATGAAACTTCCCCAGGGTAGAGGACATGAAACTTCCCCAGGGTAGAGGGACATGAAACTTCCCCAGGGTAGAGGACATGAAACTTCCCCAGGGTAGAGGACATGAAACTTCCCAGGGTAGAGGACATGAAACTTCCCCAGGGTAGAGGGCATGAAACTTCCCCAGGGTAGAGGACATGAAACTTCCCCAGGGTAGAGGGCATGAAACTTCCCCAGGGTAGAGGACATGAAACTTCCCCAGGGTAGAGGACATGAAACTTCCCCAGGGTAGAGGACATGAAACTTCCCCAGGGTAGAGGGCATGAAACTTCCCCAGGGTAGAGGACATGAAACTTCCCCAGGGTAGAGGACATGAAACTTCCCCAGGGTAGAGGACATGAAACTTCCCCAGGGTAGAGGACATGAAACTTCCCCAGGGTAGAGGGCATGAAACTTCCCCAGGGTAGAGGACATGAAACTTCCCCAGGGTAGAGGACATGAAACTTCCCCAGGGTAGAGGGCATGAAACTTCCCCAGGGTAGAGGGCATGAAACTTCCCCAGGGTAGAGGACATGAAACTTCCCCAGGGTAGAGGGGCATGAAACTTCCCCAGGGTAGAGGGCATGAAACTTCCCCAGGGTAGAGGACATGAAACTTCCCCAGGGTAGAGGACATGAAACTTCCCCAGGGTAGAGGGCATGAAACTTCCCCAGGGTAGAGGACATGAAACTTCCCCAGGGTAGAGGACATGAAACTTCCCCAGGGTAGAGGACATGAAACTTCCCCAGGGTAGAGGGCATGAAACTTCCCCAGGGTAGAGGGCATGAAACTTCCCCAGGGTAGAGGACATGAAACTTCCCCAGGGTAGAGGGCATGAAACTTCCCCAGGGTAGAGGACATGAAACTTCCCCAGGGTAGAGGACATGAAACTTCCCTAGGGTAGAGGGCATGAAAGTTCCCCAGGGTAGAGGGCATGAAACTTTCCCAGGGTAGAGGGCATGAAACTTCCCCAGGGTAGAGGGCATGAAACTTCCCCAGGGTAGAGAACATGAAACTTCCCCAGGGTAGAGGGCATGAAATTTCCCCAGGTTAGAGGACATGAAACTTCCCCAGGGTAGAGGACATGAAACTTCCCCAGGGTAGAGGATATGAAACTTCCCCGGAGTAGAGGGCATGAAATTTCCCCAGGGTAGAGGACATGAAACTTCCCCAGGGTAGAGGACATGAAACTTCCCCAGGATAGAGGGCATGAAACTTCCCCAGGGTAGAGGACATGAAACTTCCCCAGGGTATAGGGCATGAAACTTTCCCAGGGTAGAGGACATGAAACTTCCTCAGGGTAGAGGGCATGAAACTTCCCCAGGGTAGAGGACATGAAACTTCCCCAGGGTAGAGGGCATGAAACTTCCCCAGGGTAGAGGGCATGAAACTTCCCCAGGGTAGAGGGCATGAAACTTCCCCAGGGTAGAGGACATGAAATTTCCCCAGGGTAGAGGACATAAAACTTCCCTAGGGTGGAGGGCATGAAACTTCCCCAGGGTAGAGGGCATGAAACTTCCCCAGGGTAGAGGACATGAAACTTCCCTAGGGTAGAGGACATGAAACTTCCCCAGGGTAGAGGGCATAAAACCTCCCCAGGGTAGAGGACATGAAACTTCCCTAGGGTAGAGGACATGAAACTTCCCCAGGGTAGAGGGCATGCAACTTCCCCAGGGTAGAGGGCATGAAACTTCCCCAGGGTAGAGGGCATGAAACTTCCCCAGGGTAGAGGACAGATGCTCGGGATTAAGGAATGGAACTTCCATCCTCTAAGGATACTCCAGATGTGGACCTCCCATATCAACAAACTGGAGTCGCTGGTTCCCAGGTTTCCCAGGTTACACGATGGTCTGTGGTGCAGGTCACACGATGGTCTGTGGTGTAGGTTACACGATGGTCTGTGGTGCAGGTCACACGATGGTCTGTGGTGCAGGTCAAACGATTTTTGAGGTCGGAGTCACACAATGGTCTGAGGTGCAGGTCACACAATGGTCTGAGGTGCAGGTCACACAATGGTCTGAGGTGCAGGTCACACAATGGTCTGAGGTGCAGGTCACACAATGGTCTGAGATGCAGGTCACACAATGGTCTGAGGTGCAGGACACACAATGGTCTGAGGTGCAGGTCACACAATGGTCTGAGGTGCAGGTCACACAATGGTCTGAGGTGCAGGTCACACAATGGTCTGAGGTGCGGGTCACACAATGGTCTGAGATGCATATCTCAAAATGGCCTGAGGTGCATGTCAAACGATGGTCTGTCGTGCATATCACACAATAGTCTGAGGTGCAGGTCACAAGATGGTCTGAGGTGCAGGTCACAAGATGGTCTGAGGTGCAGGTCACAAGATGGTCTGAGGTGCAGGTCACACGATTGTCTATGGTGCATATCACACAATGGTCTGAGTTCACACAATGGTCTGAGATGCTGGTCACACAACAGTCTGAAGTGCAGGTTGCACGATGGTCTAAGATGTACATCGCAAAATCGTTTGAGGTGCAGGTCACTCGATGGTCTGTTGTGCAGGTCACAATGATCTGAGGTGCAGGTCACACAATGTCCTGAGGTACAGGTCACACAATGGTCTGAGGTGCAGGTCACACAATGGTCTGAGGTGCAGGTCACACGATGGTCTGTGGTGCAGGTTACACTATGGTCTGAATTGCAGGTCACACGATGGTCTGAAGTGCAGGTCACATTGTCTATGGTGCATATCACAC
The DNA here is from genome assembly GCF_036320965.1 of Panulirus ornatus. Lineage (NCBI taxonomy): Eukaryota > Metazoa > Arthropoda > Malacostraca > Decapoda > Palinuridae > Panulirus > Panulirus ornatus. Next base: position 19,939,993 of record NC_092258.1, on the reverse strand, counting down.
AATGGGTTGAGGTGCAGGTCACACAATGGTCTGAGGTGCAGGTCACACGATGGTCTGTGGTGCAGCACACGCAATGTTCTGAGGTAATGGTCTGTGGTGCAGGTCACGTGATGTTCTGTGTTGCAGGTCACACGATGGTCTGAGTTGCAAGTCATACGATGGTCTGTGGTGCAGGTCACACGATGGTCTGTGGTGCAGGTCACACAATGGTCTAAGGTGGAGGTTACACGATGGTCTGTGGTGAAGGTCACGCGATGGTCTGAGGTGCATGTTACACAATGGTCTTAGGTGTAGGTCACACAATGGTCTATGGTGCAAATTACACAATGGTCTGAGGTGCAGGCCGCACAATGCTCTGAGGTGCAGGTTACAACACTTGCACGTTTACTGCAGCAAAAGCAAAAATATACATTTGCATGTTTACTGCTACACAAGTAAACATGAACACTCGCAAGTTTACTGCAGCACAAATAGACACAAACACTTGCATGTTTACTGCAGCACAAGTAAACATGAACACTTGCATGTTTGCTGCTACACAAATAAACATAAACACTTGCATGTTTCCTACTGCTCAGGTATACATAAGCAATTGCATGTTTACTGCAGCACACGTAATCATAAGAACTTGCATGTTTACTGCTGCACAAGTAAACATAAACACTTGCATGTTTACTGCAGCATAAGTAAACATGAACACTTGCATAATTACTGTTGCACAAGTAAACATAAACACTTCCTGTTTATTACTGCACAAGTGAATATAAACATTTGCCTGTTTACTACACCATAAGTAAACATGAACGCTTTTATGTTTATTGCAGCCCAAGTAAACATAAACACTTCCATGTTAACATGCAGCTCAAGTAAACATGAACGCTGATATGGTTATTGCAGTACAAGTAAACATAAAAACTTGCATGTTTACTGCAGCGCAAGTAAACATAAACACTTGAATGTTTACTGTAGCACAAGTAAACATAAACACTTGCATGTTTACTGCTGCAAAAATAAACATAAACACGTGCATGTATACTACAGCACAAGTAAACATAAACATATGCAGTTTACTGTTGCAAAGTAAAGATAAACAATTGCATGTTCACCGCAGCAAAAGTAAAGATAAACACATGCATGTTTACTGTTCCACAAGTAAACATAAACACTTGCATGTTTATTGCTGCACAAGTAAACATGAACGCATACGTAAATGTTTACTGCAGCACAATTAAGCATAAACACTTACATGTTTACTGCTGCACAAGTAAACATAATCACGTCCATGTTTGATGCAGCACAAGTAAACATAAACACTGGAATGTTTAATGTTGTAAAGTAAGCATAAGCACTTCCATGCTTACTGCATCAAAAGCAAACATAAACACTTTCATGTTTATAGCTGCAAAAGTAAACATGAACACTTCCATATTTACTGCAGCAAAAGTAAACAAAAACACTTGCATGTTTACTGCTGCACAGGTAAATATAAATACTTGCATGTTTACTGCTGCAAAAGTAAATGTAAACACATGCATATTTACTACTGCACAAGTAAACATAAACACTTGCATGTTTACTGCAGCACAAGTAAACATAAAGTCTTGCATGTTTACTACTGCACAAGCAAACATGAAAACTTGCATGTTTGCTGCAGCACAAGTAAACATGAACACTTGCATGTTTACTGCTGCACAAAGTAAACATGAACACTTGCATGTTTACGCCTGCACAAGTAAACATAAACACGTGCATGCTTACTGCAGCAAAAAAACATAAACACTTGCATGTTTACTGCTGCAAAAGTAAACATGAACATTTGCATGTATACTGCAGCAAAGGTAAACAAAAACACTTACATGAATACTGCAGCAAAAGTAAACATAAACACTTGCATGTTTACTGCTTCACAAGTAAATATAAACACTTGCATGTTTACTGTTGCACAAGTAAACATAAACACTTGCATGTTTACTGTTGCACAAGGAAAACATAAACATTTGCATGTTTAGTGCAGCACAAGCAAACATGAAGACTTACATGTTTACTACTGACAAGTAAACATGAACACTTGCATGTTTGCTGCAGCACAAGTGCACACGAAGACTTGTATGTTTACTACTGAACAAGTAAACATGAACACTTGCATGTTTGCTGCAGCACAAGTAAACATGAAGACTTGCAGGTTTACTGCTGCAGAAGTAAACATGAACACATCCATGTTTACGGCGCCACAAGTAAACATGAACACTTGTATGTTTACTGCGGCAAAAGTAAACATAAACACTTGAATGTTTACTGCAGCACAATCAAACATAAACACTTGCATGTTTATTGCTGCACAAGCAAACATGAAAACTTGCATGTTTCTGCAGCACAAGTAAACATGAACACTTGCATGTTTACTGCTGCACAAGTAAACATGAACACTTGCATGTTTACTGCTGCATAAGTAAACATAAACACTTGCATTTTACTACAGGAAAGAAACATAAATACTTGAATGTTTACTGCTGCATAAGTAAACATAAACACTTGCATGTTTACGACAGCATAAGTAAACATAAACACTTGTATGTTTACTACAGCACAAGTAAACATAAACCCTTAATGTTTACTGCTGCGCAAGCAAGCATGAACATTTGCATGTTTACTGCAGCACAAGTAAACATACACATTTGCCTATTTCCTGCAGTACAAGTAAACATAAGAACTTGCATTTTACTGCTGCACAAGTAAACATGAACACTTGCGTGTTTACTGCTGCACAAGTAAACATTAACACTTGCATGTTTACTGTAGCACAAGTAAACATAAATACCTGCATGTTTACTACAGGAAATGTAAACATAAACTTTTGCATGTTTACTGAAGCAAAAGTAAACATGAACATTTGCATGTATACTGCTGCGCAAGTAAACATATACACTCGCATGTTTAATCCTGTAGAAGTAAAGATAAATACTTGCACGTTTACTGTAGCAAAAGCAAAAATATACGCTTACATGTTTACTGCTGCACAAGTAATCATAAACACTTGCAGGTTTACTGCAGCACAAGTAAACATGAACACTTGCATGTTTCCTCTTGCACAAATAAACATAAACATTTGCATGTTTACTACTGCACAAGTAAACATAAACAATTGCATGTATACTGCAGCACAAGTAATCATAAATACTTGCATGTTTACTACTGCACAAGTTAACATCAACACTTGCATGTATACTGCAGCACAAGTAAACATGAACACATACATAAGGACTATTGCACAAGTGAATATAAACACTTGCATGTTTACTGTTGCACAAGTAAACATAAACAGATGCATGTTTACTACACCATAAATAGACATGAACAATTACATGTTTATTGCAGCACAAGTAAACATAAACACTTCCATATTCACTGCAGTACAAGTAAACATGAACGCTTACATGCTAAACTGCAGCACAAGTAAACATTACCATTTCCATGGTTAATGCTATACAAGAAAACATAAACACTTTCATGTGTACTGCAGTACAAGTAAACATAAACACTTGAATGTTTACTGTAGCACAAGTAAACATAAACACTTGCATGTTTACTGCTTCAAAAAGAAACATAAACGCTTGCATGTTTGCTACAGAACAAGTAATCATAAACATTTGCATGTTTATTGCAGCACAAGTAAACATGAACACTTGCATGTTTACCTTAGCACAAGTAAATATGAACACTGGCATGTTTGCTGCTGCACAAGAAAACATGAAGACATGCATGTTTACTCCAGCACAAGTAAATATGAACATTTGCATGTTTTCTGTTGCACAAGCAAACATAAACAGTTGCATGTTTACTGCAGCGAAAGTAAAGATAATCTCATGCATGTTCACAGCTGCACAAGTGAACATGAGCACTTACATGTTTACTTCAGCAAAAGGAAACATAAGCACTTGCCTGTTTAATGTAGCACAAGTAAACATAAACACTTGCATGTTTATTGCTGCACAAGTAAACATAAACACTTGCATGTTTATTGCTGCACAAGTAAACATGAACACATACGTAGATGTTTACTGCAGCATAATTAAACGTAAACCCTTGCATGTTTACTGCAGCACATGTAAGCATAATCACTTTCATGTTTAATGCGCCACAAGTAAACATAAACACTTATGTTTAATGCTGTAAAGTAAACATAAGCACTTGCATGATTACTGCATCAAAAGCAAATATAAACACTTTCATGTCTACTGCTGCAAAAGTGAATATGAACACTTTCATGTTTACTAATGAACAAGTAAACATGAACACTTGCATGTTTACTGCAGCACAAGTGCACATGAAGACTTGTATGTTTACTACTGAACAAGTAAACATGAACACTTGCATGTTTGCTGCAGCACAAGTAAACATAAAGACTTCCAGGTTTACTGCTGCAGAAGCAAACATGAACACATCCATGTTTACGGCGCCACAAGTAAACATGAAGACTTGTATGTTTACCGCAACAAAAGTAAACATAAACACTTCAATGTTTACTGCAGCACAACGGAACATAAACACTTGCATATTTACTGCTGCACAAGCAAACATGAAAACTTGCATGTTTACTGCTGCACAAGTAAACATAAACGGTTGCATGTTTACTGCAGCAAAAGTAAACTCATGCATGTTTACTGCTGCACAAGTGAACATAAACACTTGCATGTTTACTTCAGCAAAAGTAAACATAAGCACATGCCTGTTTAATGTAGCACAAGTAAACATAAACACTTGCATGTTTATTGCTGCACAAGTAAACATGAACACATACGTAAATGTTTACTGCAGCATGATTAAACGTAAACACTTGCATGTTTACTGCTGCACAAGTAAACATAATCCCTTCCATGTTTAATGCAGCACAAGTAAACATAAACACTTGTATGTTTAATGCTGTAAAGTAAACATAAGCACTTGCATGTTTACTGCATCAAAAGCAAACATAAAAACTTGCATGTTTACTGCTGCGCAAGCAACTATAAACACTTGCATGTTTACTGTTGCAAAAATAAACGTAAACACTTGGGTATTTACTGTTGCACAAGTAAACATGAAGACTTGCATGTTTACTGCAGCACGCGTAAGCATGAACACTTGCATATTTACTGCAGCACAAGTAAACATAAGCACTTGCACGTTTACAGCAGCAAAAGCAAACATAAACGCTTGCATGCTTACTGCAGCAAAAGTAAATATGAATACTTGCATGTTGATTGCAGCAAAATTAATCATAAGCACTTCCATGTTTACTGCTGCACAAGTAAACATAAACACTTCCAATTTTTCAGCAGCACACGTAAACAGGAACACTTGCACATTTACTGCAGCACAAGTAAACATGAAGATTTCCATGCATACTGCTGCACAAGCAAACATAAACACCTGCATGATTACTGCAGCAAAAAAAAAAAATAAGCACTTGCATTTTTACTGCTGCACGAGTAAACATGAACTAATGCGCACATGTTTACTGCAGCAAATTTAACCATAAACACTTGCATGTTTACTGCTGCACAAGCAAAGATAAACACATACATGTTTACTGCAGCAGAAGTGAAAATAATCACTTCCATGTTTACTGCTGCACAAGTAAACATAAACACTTGCATGTTTAATGCTGCAAAGTAAACATAAACACTTGCATGTTTACTGCAGCAAAAGCAAACATAAACACTTTCATGTTCACTGCTGCACAAGTAAACATGAACACTTGCAAGTTAATTGCAGCAAAAGTAAACATAAACACTTGCATGTTTAGTGCTGCACTAGTAAACATAATCACTACCATGTTTAATGCAGCACAAGCAACCATAAACACTTGTAGGCTTAATGCTGTAAAGTAAACATAAGCACTTGTATGTTTACTGCATCAAAATCAAACATAAACACTTTCATGTTATTGCTGCAAAAGTACATATGAACACTTCCATGTTTACTGCAGCAAAAGAATATATATATACACTTGAATGTTTACTGCTGCACAAGGAAATATAAACAATTGCATGTGTACTGTTGCACAAATAAATATAAACACTTGGGTATTTACTGTTGCACAAGTAAACATGAACACTTGCATGTTTACTGTAGCACACGTAAGCATAAACAATTGCATATTTACTGCAGCACAAGTAAACATAAGCACTTCCATGTTTACTGCAGCTAAAGCAAACATAAACACTTGCATGCTTACTGCAGCAAAAGTATATATGAATACTTGAAGGTTGATTACAGCAAAAGTAAACATAAGCACTTCCATGTTTACTGCTGCACAAGTAAATATAAACACTTGCAATTTTTCTGCAGCGTACATAAACATGAACACTTGCATATTTACTGCAGCACAAGTAAACATGAAGACTTCCATTCTTACTGCTACACATGCAAACGTGAACACTTGCATGATTACTGCAACAAAAAAAAAAAAAGATAAACACTTGTATTTTTACTGCTGCACGACTAAACATGAACACATGCGCACATGTTTACTGCAGCAAATTTAAACATAAACACTTGCATGTTTACTGCTGCACAAGCAAAGATAAACACATACATGTTTACTGCAGCACAAGTAAACATAATCACTTCCATGTTTACTGCTGCACAAGTAAACATAAACACTTGCATGTTTAATGTTGTAAAGCAAACATAAGCACTTGCATGTTTACTGCAGCAAAAGCAAACATAAACACTTTCATGTTCACTGCTGCACAAGTAAACATGACCACTTGCAAGTTTATTGCAGCAAGAGTAACATAAACACTTGCATGTTTACTGCTGAACAAGGAAACATAATCACTACCATGTTTAATGCAGCACAAGTAAACATAAACACTTGTAAGCTTAATACTGTAAAGTAAACATAAGCACTTGCATGTTTACTGCATCAAAATCAAACATAAACACTTTCATGTTATTGCTGCAAAAGTACATATGAACACTTCCATGTTTACTGCAGCAAAAGAATATATATATATATATATATATATATATATATATATATATATATATATATATATATATATATATATATATATATATATATATATATATATACACTTGAATGTTTACTGCTGCACAAGCAAATATAAACAATTGCATGTGTACTTTTCAACAAATAAACATAAACACTTGGGTATTTACTGTTGCACAAGTAAACATAAACACTTTCATGTTTACTGTAGCACACGTAACCATGTACACTTGCATATTTACTGCAGCACAAGTAAACAAAAGCATTTGCATGTTTCTGCAGGAAAAGCAAACATAAACACTTGCATGCTTACAACAGCAAAAGTAAATATGAATACGTGAATGTTGATTGCAGCAAAGGTAAACATAAGCACTTCCATGTTTCCTGCTGCACATGTAAACATAAACACTTGTAATTTTTCTCCAGCACACGTAAACATGAACACTTACATATCTACTACAGCACAAGTAAACATGAAGAATTCCATGCTTACTGCTACACAAGCAAACATGTACACTTCCATGATTACTGCAGCAAAAAAAAAAAAGAATAAACACTTGCATGTTTACTGCTTGAAGAATGTGTGGAAGTCGAGAACATTATCTCGGAAAGCAAAAATGTGTATGTTTGAAGGAATAGTGGTTCCAACAATGTTGTATGGTTGCGAGGCGTGGGCTATGGATAGAGTGGTGCGCAGGAGGATGGATGTGCTGGAAATGAGATGTTTGAGGACAATGTGTGGTGTGAGGTGGTTTGATCGAGTAAGTAATGTAAGGGTAAGAGAGATGTGTGGAAATAAAAAGAGCGTGGTTGAGAGAGCAGAAGAGGGTGTTTTGAAATGGTTTGGGCACATGGAGAGAATGAGTGAGGAAAGATTGACCAAGAGGATATATGTGTCGGAGGTGGACGGAACGAGGAGAAGAGGGAGACCAAATTGGAGGTGGAGAGATGGAGTGAAAAAGATTTTGTGTGATCGGGGCCTGAACATGCAGGAGGGTGAAAGGAGGGCAAGGAATAGAGTGAATTGGTATTAAGAATATATGGTGTGGGAGGCAAGTTGTTGGAAACAGTGAAAAGTTTTTATCGAGGATGTAAGGCATGTGTACGTGTAGGAAGAGTGGAAAGCGATTGGTTCTCAGTGAATGTAGGTTTGCACCAGGGGTGTGTGATGTCTCCATGGTTGTTTAATTTGTTTATGGATGGGGTTGTTAGGGAATTGAATGCAAGAGTTTTGGAAAGAGGGGAAAGAATGAAGTCTGTTGTGGATGAGAGAGCTTGGGAAGTGAGTCAGTTGTTGTTCGCTGATGATACAGCGCTGGTGGCTGATTCATATGAGAAACTGCAGAAGCTGGTGACTGAGTTTGGTAAAGTGTGTGAAAGAAGAAAGTTCAGAGTAAATGTGAATAAGAGCAAGGTTATTAGGTAAAGTAGGGTTGAGGGTCAAGTCAATTGGGAGGTAAGTTTGAATGGAGAAAAACTGGAGGAAGTAAAGTGTTTTAGATATCTGGGAGTGGATCTGGCAGCGGATGGAACCATGGAAGCGGAAGTGAATCATAGGGTGGGGGAGGGGGCGAAAATCTGGGAGCCTTGAAGAATGTGTGGAAGTCGAGAACATTATCTCGGAAAACAAAAATGGGTATGTTTGAAGGAATAGTGGTTCCAAAAATGTTGTATGGTTGCGAGGCGTGGGCTATGGATAGAGTTGTGTGCAGGAGGGTGGATGTGCTGGAAATGAGATGTTTGAGGACAATGTGTGGTGTGAGGTGGTTTGATCGAGTAAGTAATGTAAGGGTAAGAGAGATGTGTGGAAATAAAAAGAGCATGGTTGAGAGAGCAGAAGAGGGTGTTTTGAAATGGTTTGGACACATGGAGAGAATAGGTGAGGAAAGATTGACCAAGAGGATATATGTGTCGGAGGTGGAGGGAACGAGAAGTGGGAGACCAAATTGGAGGTGGAAAGATGGAGTGAAAAAGATTTTGAGTGATCGGGGCCTGAACATGCAGGAGGGTGAAAGGAGGGCAAGGAATAGAGTGAATTGGATCGATGTGGTATACCGGGGTTGACGTGCTGTCAGTGGATTGAATCAGGGCATGTGAAGCGTCTGGGGTAAACCATGAAAAGCTGTGTAGGTATGCATATTTGCGTGTGTGGACGTGTATGTATATACATGTGTATGGGGGTGGGTTGGGCCATTTCTTTCGTCTGTTTCCTTGCGCTACCTCGCAAACGCGGGACACAGCGGCAAAAAGAAAAAAAAAAAAAAAAGAAATATATATATATATATATATATATATATTTTTTTTTTTTTTTTTTTTTTTATACTTTGTCGCTGTCTCCCGCGTTTGCGAGGTAGCGCAAGGAAACAGACGAAAGAAATGGCCCAACCCCCCCCCCCCCATACACATGTACATACGTCCACACACGCAAATATACATACCTACACAGCTTTCCATGGTTTACCCCAGACGCTTCACATGCCTTGATTCAATCCACTGACAGCACGTCAACCCCTGTATACCACATCGCTCCAATTCACTCTATTCCTTGCCCTCCTTTCACCCTCCTGCATGTTCAGGCCCCGATCACACAAAATCTTTTTCACTCCATCTTTCCACCTCCAATTTGGTCTCCCTCTTCTCCTCGTTCCCTCCACCTCCGACACATATATCCTCTTGGTCAATCTTTCCTCACTCATTCTCTCCATGTGCCCAAACCATTTCAAAACACCCTCTTCTGCTCTCTCAACCACGCTCTTTTTATTTCCACACATCTCTCTTACCCTTACGTTACTTACTCGATCAAACCACCTCACACCACACATTGTCCTCAAACATCTCATTTCCAGCACATCCATCCTCCTGCGCACATCTCTATCCATAGCCCACGCCTCGCAACCATACAACATTGTTGGAACCACTATTCCTTCAAACATACCCATTTTTGCTTTCCGAGATAATGTTCTCGACTTCCACACATTTTTCAAGGCTCCCAAAATTTTCGCCCCCTCCCCCACCCTATGATCCACTTCCGCTTCCATGGTTCCATCCGCTGACAGATCCACTCCCAGATATCTAAAACACTTCACTTCCTCCAGTTTTTCTCCATTCAAACTCACCTCCCAATTGACTTGACCCTCACCCCTACTGTACCTAATAACCTTGCTCTTATTCACATTTACTCTTAACTTTCTTCTTCCACACACTTTACCAAACTCAGTCACCAGCTTCTGCAGTTTCTCACATGAATCAGCCACCAGCGCTGTATCATCAGCGAACAACAACTGACTCACTTCCCAAGCTCTCTCATCCCCAACAGACTTCATACTTGCCCCTCTTTCCAGGACTCTTGCATTTACCTCCCTAACAACCCCATCCATAAACAAATTAAACAACCATGGAGACATCACACACCCCTGCCGCAAACCTACATTCACTGAGAACCAATCACTTTCCTCTCTTCCTACACGTACACATGCCTTACATCCTCGATAAAAACTTTTCACTGCTTCTAACAACTTGCCTCCCACACCATATATTCTTAATACCTTCCACAGAGCATCTCTATCAACTCTATCATATGCCTTCTCCAGATCCATAAATGCTACATACAAATCCATTTGCTTTTCTAAGTATTTCTCACATACATTCTTCAAAGCAAACACCTGATCCACACATCCTCTACCACTTCTGAAACCGCACTGCTCTTCCCCAATCTGATGCTCTGTACATATATATATATATATATATGTACATATATATATATATATATATATATATATATATATATATATATATATATATATATATATATATATAAATATATATATATATGATCAGACATCCCTCCAGTTGCACCTCTCAGCACATTAACATCCAAGAGTCTCTTTCGCGCGCCTGTCAGTTAACACGTAATCCAATAACGCTCTCTGGCCATCTCTCCTACTTACATACGTATACTTATGTACTTCTCGCTTTTTCAACCAGGTATTCCCAATCACCAGTCCTTTTTCAGCACATAAATCTACAAGCTCTTCACCATTTCCATTTACAACACTGAACACCCCATGTATACCAATTATTCCCTCAACTGCCACATTACTCACCTTTCCATTCAAATCACCCATCACTATAACCGGGTCTCGTGCATCAAAACCACTAACACACTCATTCAGCTGCTCCCAAACACTTGCCTCTCATGATCTTTCTTCTCATGCCCAGGTGCATATGCACCAATAATCACCTATCTCTCTTCATCAACTTTCAGTTTTACCCATATTAATCGAGAATTTACTTTCTTACATTCTATCACATACTCCCACAACTCCTGTTTCAGGAGTACTGCTACTCCTTCCCTTGCTCTTGTCCTCTCACTAGCCCCTGACTTTACACCCAAGACATTCCCAAACCACTCTTTCCCTTTACCCTTGAGCTTCGTTTCACTCAGATCCAAAACATCCAGGTTCCTTTCCTCAAACATACTACCTATCTCTCCTTTTTTCACATCTTGGTTACATCCACACACATTTAGAAACCCCAGTCTGAGCCTTCGAGGAGGATGAGCACTCCCCGTGATCGTTATCTTGTGGAGGCTAAGGTGAAGATTTGTATGGGTTTTCAGAAAAGAAGAGTGAATGTTGGGGTGAAGAGGGTGGTGAGAGTAAGTGAGCTTGGGAAGGAGACTTGTGTGAGGAAGTACCAGGAGAGACTGAGTGCAGAATGGAAAAAGGTGAGAACAATGGAAGTAAGGGAGTGGGGGAGGAATGGGATGTGTTTAGGGAATCAGTGATGGATTGCGCAAAGATGCTTGTGGCATGAGAAGAGTGGGAGGTGGGTTGATTAGAAAGGGTAGTGAGTGGTGGGATGAGGAAGTAAGATTATTAGTGAAAGAGAAGAGAGAGGCATTTGGACGATTTTTGCAGGGGAAAAAATGCAATTGAGTGGGAGATGTATAAAAGAAAGAGACAGGAGGTCAAGAGAAAGGTGCAAGAGGTGAAAAAGAGGCCAAATGAGAGTTGGGGTGAGAGAGTATCGTTAAATTTTAGGGAGAATAAAAAGATGTTCTGGAAGGAGGTAAATAAAGTGCGTAAGACAAGGGAGCAAATGGGAACTTCATTGAAGGGCGCAAATGGGGAGGTAATAACAAGTAGTGGTGATGTGAGAAGGAGATGGAGTGAGTATTTTGAAGGTTTGTTGAATGTGTTTGATGATAGAGTGGCAGATATAGGGTGCTTTGGTCGAGGTGGTGTGCAAAGTGAGAGGGTTAGGGAAAATGATTTGGTAAACAGAGAAGAGGTAGTAAAAGCTTTGCGGAAGATGAAGGCCGGCAAGGCAGCAGGTTTGGATGGTATTGCGGTGGAATCTATTAAAAAAGGGGGTGACTGTATTGTTGACTGGTTGGTAAGGTTAGTTGATGTATGTATGACTCATGGTAAGGTGCCTGAGGATTGGCGGAATGCGTGCATAGTGCCATTGTACAAAGGCAAAGGGGATAAGAGTGAGTGCTCAAATTACAGAGGTATAAGTTTGTTGAGTATTCCTGGTAAATTATATGGAAGAGTATTAATTGAGAGGTGAAGGCATGTACAGAGCATCAGATTGGGGAAGAGCAGTGTGTTTTCAGAAGTGGTAGAGGATGTGTGGATCAGGTGTTTGCTTTGAAGAATGTAATGGAGAAATACTTAGAAAGCAAATGGATTTATATGTGCATTTATGGATCTGGAGAAGGCATATGATAGAGTTGATAGAGATGCTCTGTGGAAGGTATTAAGAATATAAGGTGGTGGGAGGCAGTTGTTAGGAGCAGTGAAAAGTTTGTATAGAGGATGTTAAGGCATGTGTAGTGTTCAATTGGAGGTGAGTTTGAATGGAGAAAAACTGGAGGCAGTGAAGTGTTTTAGATATCTGGGAGTGATCTGGCAGCGGATGGAACCATGGAAGCGGAAGTGGATCATAGGGTGGGGGAGGGGGCGAAAATTCTGGGAGCTTGAAAAAATGTGTGGAAGTCGAGACATTATCTCGGAAAGCAAAAATGGGTATGTTTAGAAGGAATAGTGGTTCCAACAATGTTGTATGGTTGCGAGGCGTGGGACTATGGATAGAGTTGTGCGCAGGAGGATGGATGTGCTGGAAATGAGATGTTTGAGGACAATGTGTGGTGTGAGGTGGTTTGATCGAGTAAGTAACGTAAGGGTAAGAGAGATGTGTGGAAATAAAAAGAGCTTGGTTGAGAGAGCAGAAGAGGGTGTTTTGAATGGTTGGTCACCATGGAGAGAATGAGTGAGGAAAGATGACCAAGAGGATATATGTGTCGGAGGTGGAGGGAACGAGAGAAGAGGGAGACCAATTGGAGTGGAAAGATGGAGTGAAAAAGATTTTGTGTGATCGGGGCTGAACATGCAGGAGGGTGAAAGGAGGGCAAAGAATAGAGTGAATTGGAGCGATGTGTATACCGGGTTGACATGCGGTCAGTGGATTGAATCAAGGCAATGTGTATTGGGTGGGTTGGGCCATTCTTTCGTCTGTTCCCTGCGCTTACCTCGCAAACGCGGGAGACAGCGACAAAGCAAAAAAAAAATTAAAATATATTATATATATAATATATAATATATATATATATATATATATATAATAAATCTTTTTCACTCCATCTTTCCACCTCCCAATTTTGGTCCCCACTCTCGTTTTCCCTCCACCTCTGACATATATATCCTTTTGGTCAATCTTTCCTCACTCATTCTCATCCATGTAACCCAACCATTTCAAAACACCCTCTCTACTCTCTCAACCACACTCTTTTTATTACCACACCTCTCTCTTACCCTTACATATACTTACTCGATCAAACCACTCAACCACATATTGTCCTCAAACATCTCATTCCAGCACATCCACCCTCCTGCGCACAACTCTATCCATAGCCCACGCCTCGCAACCATACAACATTGTTGGCACACTATTCCTTAAAACAAACCCATGTTTGCTTTCGAGATAATGTTCTCGACTTCCAAACATTCTTCAAGACTCCCAGAATTCTCGCCCCCTCCCCACCTATGACTCACTTCCGCTCCATGGTTCCATCCGCTGCCAGATATCTGAAACACTTTGCTTCCTCCAGTTTTTCTCCATTTCTCCATATATATTAATATATAAAATATATATATATATATATATCTATATATATATAATATATAATATATATATTATATATATATATATATTTTTTTTTTTTTTTTTTTTTTTACTTTGTCGCTGTCTCCCGCGTTTTGCGAGGTAGCGCAAGAAACAGACGAAAGAAATGGCCCAACCCCCCCCCCCCCATACACATGTACATACACACGTCCACACACGCAAATATACATACCTACACAGCTTTCCATGGGGTTTACCCCAGACGCTTCACATGCCTTGATTCAATCCACTGACAGCACGTCAACCCCTGTATACCACATGACTCCAATTCACTCTATTCCTTGCCCTCCTTTCACCCTCTGCATGTTCAGAGCCCCGATCACACAAAATCTTTTTCACTCCATCTTTCCACCTCCAATTTGGTCTCCCTCTTCTCCTCGTTCCCTCCACCTCCGACACATATATCCTCTTGGTCAATCTTCCTCACTCATTCTCTCCATGTGCCCAAACCATTTCAAAACACCCTCTTCTGCTCTCATCAACCACGCTCTTTTTATTTCCACACATCTCTCTTACCCTTACGTTACTTACTCGATCAAACCACCTCACACCACACATTGTCCTCAAACATCTCATTTCCAGCACATCCATCCTCCTGCGCACATCTCTATCCATAGCCCACGCCTCGCAACCATACAACATTGTTGGAACCACTATTCCTTCAAACATACCCATTTTTGCTTTCCGAGATAATGTTCTCGACTTCCACACATTTTTCAAGGCTCCCAAAATTTTCGCCCCCTCCCCCACCCTATGATCCACTTCCGCTTCCATGGTTCCATCCGCTGACAGATCCACTCCCAGATATCTAAAACACTTCACTTCCTCCAGTTTTTCTCCATTCAAACCTCACCTCCCAATTGACTTGACCCCCCAACCCACTGAACCTAATAACCTTGCTCTTATTACATTTACTCTCAACTTTCTTCTTCCACACACTTCCCAAACTCAGTCACCAGCTCTCCCATTTTCCACATGAATCAGCCACCAGCGCTGTATCATACGATTTTGCCATTTCCCGCATTGCGAGGTAGCATTAAGAACAGAGGACGGGCCCCTTAAAGGGAAAATCATCACCTGGCCCCCTTTTTCTGTTCCTTCTTTTGAAAATTAAAAAAAAAACGAGGGGGAAAAGGATTTCCACCCAAACCCCTCCCCCCCCTTTTGGGGTCGCCTTCTACGACACGCAGGAATACTGGGAATATTCTTTCTCCCCATCCCCAGGGATAATATAAAAATTATAGATATTATATAAAATTTATAAATATATATATATTATAAAATAATATAGATATATATATATATATATATATATATATATATATATATAAAATATATATATATATATATATATATATATAATATATATATATAAGAGCAGGTTACTAGGTACAGTAGGGTTGGGGGGGTAAATCCAATTTGGGGAGGTGAGTTTGAATGGAGAAAAACGGAGGAAGTAATTGTTTTAGATACTGGGAGTGGATCGGGCAGCGGATGGAAGCATGGAAGCGGAAGGGATCATAGGGTGGGGGAGGGGCAAAAATTTCTGGGGGCCTTGAAGAATGTGTGGAAGTCGAGAACATTATCTCGGAAAGCAAAAATGGGTATGTTTGAAGGAATAGTGGTTCCAACAACTTGTATGGTTGCGAGGCGTGGGCTATGGATAGAGTTGTGCGA
This sequence comes from Panulirus ornatus, assembly GCF_036320965.1. NCBI lineage: Eukaryota > Metazoa > Arthropoda > Malacostraca > Decapoda > Palinuridae > Panulirus > Panulirus ornatus. The sequence continues at coordinate 19,924,131 of NC_092258.1, read as the reverse complement.
AAGGAGGGGATGTCGGGAAATGGGGAGTTTGAGGACAATATATGGTGTGAGGTGGCTTGATTAAGTAATAATAGGTAAGAGAGATGTGTGGCAATAAATAGAGTGTGGTTGAGAGAGAAAGAAGAGGGTGTTTTGAAATGGTTTGGTCACATGGAGAGAATGAGTGAGGAAAATTGACAAAAAGAATATATGCGCCCAGAGGGGGAGGGGAACGAGAAGTGGGGACCAAATTGGAGGCGGAAAGATGGAGTGAAAAAGATTTTGAATGATCGGTTCCCTGAACATGCAGGAGGGTGAAAGGCGGCAAGAATAAGTGAATTGGAACGATGTGGTAACCGGGTTTGACTTTCATTCAATGGATTGAACCAGGCAGTGAAGCGTCGGGGTAAACCATGGAAAATTCTGTTGGGCCGGATGTGGAAAGGTACTGGGTTTCGGTGCATTGTTACATGACAACTAAAGACTGAATGTGAACGAATGTGGGGTCTGTTGTCTTTTCCTAGCGGGTGCCTCGCATATAAAGGGGAACGGGGCTGTTATTTCAAGTGTGGCGAGGTGGCGATGGAATGAAAAAAGGCAGACAGTATGAAATTATGTACATGTGTATATATGTAAATGTTGTGTGTTGTAAAATATATGTATACGTTAGATGTATAGGTAGTTTTTGCGTGGTGGAAAGTGTATTATTTCAGTTAAGGGTTTGGTGGGTTTGGGGCATTTCGTCTGTTTCCTTGCGACCCGCTAATGCGGGAGACGGGGACGAGAAAAATAAATAAATAAAAAATAAATAATAAATAAATAATATATAAAATTTCTGCAAAAACAAAATAAACAATTGCATGTGTAATTTTGCACAAATAAACCCCTTGCATGTTTACGTAGCACACGTACTGAACACTTGCATATTTAAATGCAAAAACATGTAAATAAGGCACTTTGCATGTTTTTTCTGCACAAACAGCCAACATAAACACTTGCATGTTTAAATGCAGCACAGCCCAAAAAACTGCAGTTTACTGCAGCACAAGTATGTTTGAACACTTGCACGGGTTTTCTGCGGGAAAAGTAAACATAAAAAAACTTGCAAGCTTTCTGCTGGACAAAAAACAAAACACTTTTAATTTTTCTACACACACGTAAACTGAAAACTTACTATTTACCACAGACAAGTAAACATGAAGACTTTTCTGCTTACTGCTACAGAAGCAAACATAAACACTTGCACGATTACTGGACAAAAAAAAAAAAACGTAAACACTGCATGTTTTTCCCGCTGCAACAATTAAACATAAAAACATGCGCCCATTTTTACTGCAAACAAAAAATTTAAAAAAAACACTCGCAGTTTTCTGCTGCACAAATTTAAAAAAAACACATGCATGTTATTGCAGCCAAGTAAACATTATCACTTCCCCTGTTTAAAACTTTCCAAGTAAACATAAACAATTGCAGTTTAGTGCTGTAAAGGAAATATAAGCACTTGCGTTTTTCTTTGCAGCAAAACAAAAATAAACACTTCCATTTTTTTCTGCTGCACAAGTAAACAGAACACTTCCATTTTACTGCAGCAAAGGTAAACATAAACACTTTCAAAGTTACTGCTGCCCAAGTAAAACATAAACACTTGAATGTTTGCTCTACCCAAGTAAACATAAACACTTAACATATTTACTGTTGCACAAGTAAAGAAAAAAACACTTGCATGTTTACTGCACCTTACGTAAACATATGCACTATGAATTCTACTTGCAGCAAAGAAACCTTAAACACACATCATTTTTTACTGCTGCAAGAGAAAACATGAACACAAGCAATTAAAAAAAATTTTACTGCAGCACAAGTAAACATAAACACAATGCATGTTTACTGCTGCAATGAGAAAACAATGAACACTAGCATATTTACTGCTAGCATCAAAGTAAACATAAACCACATTCATGTATTAATTGCTGCAAAGAGAAAACATGAAACACGAGCATATTTACTGCAGTCGCAAGTAAACATGTATACACCTACATTTTTTACTGCTGCACTAGTAAATATAAACACTTGCTGTTTACTGTGCAGCACAAATAAACTTAAAAAACCTTTCATGTTTACTGCAGCACAAGTAATCATAAACAAATAACAATTACTGCTGCACCACGTAAAATCATAAACAGATTGTACATTTACTGCTGCACAAAAACAGCGTACTTTGTATGTTTAATGCAGCACAAGTAAACAAAACACTCGCATCTTAACTGGCTGCACTATTAAACACAGAACACTTGCATTTTTAAAATGCAGCGCAAGTAAACATGCACACCTTCCTGTTTGCTGCAGCACTAAGTTAAACAATAAGCCATGCATGTTTACAGCTGCACAAGTTAATAAATGAAGACTTCCATGATTAACTAAGCATAAATAAACAAAAACACCTGCATGTTTATACTGCAGGAAAAGTAAAGAAAACACTTACAAGATTAGTGCAGCTCAAGTAAACATGAATACTTTCATAAATACTAGCAGCACAAACGTATACATAAACACAATGCGTGTTAAATGCTACAAAATTAAAGCTGTAACAAATTAAACGTAAATACTTCAACTTTCAGTGTTTACTGCAGCAAAAGGAAACATAAATACTTGCAGTGTTTACTGCTGTCTATTTAAACATCAACACTTTGCATGTCTACTGCTGCACAAGGAAAATTTAAAAAAAAACATTTTACCGTTTTCACAATAAAAATAAACACTTGGGGATTTTCCCCCTTTTACAAGTAAAAATAAAAACTTGCATGTTTTCTGTGCACAAGTAACATAAACAATTGCATTTTACTGCCACAAGGGAAAAAAAAAAACCCTTCCCTGTTTTCTGCGCCAAAAAAACATAAACACTTGCATGTTTTCTGCGCAAAAAAAAGGTTTTAGGTTTAACAAAAAAAACTTTCATTAGTTTACTGCTGCCCCCAAGTAAATAAACACTTGCAAATTTTTTTTTCGCAAATAAAAATAAACATTTTTGGGCCATGTTTACTGGCTTCCCCAAGGTAACATAAAAACACTTGCATGTTAAATGCCGCAAAAAAAAAATAAAAACTTGATTTTTACCCGCTGGGACAATAAAAATAAAAACTTGGGAATTTTTACTGCGCAAATTTAAAAAAAAACTTGCTGTTTAATTTCCCCCAAAAAAATTTAAAAAATTTATTTTACTGCAGACAAAGTAAACCCTAACACACCCTGGTTTTCTCGCACAAAATAAACATAAAACTTTCCAAAGTTTAAAGTTTAAAAGCAAAAAAAAACAAATTGCAGTTTTTCTTGCAACAAAAAAAAAAAACTTTAAAAAATTTCATGTTTACTGCTGGCCAAAAAGAAAAAATGAACCCCTTGGCCCCGTTTATGCAGCAAATTTAAAATAAACCTTGCATGTTTACTGCGAAACCCGAAAATAAACACTAAATGTTTTTTGAAACACAAGTAAAAAAAACACTTTCCCTAATTTTCCTTTAAAGTAAACATAAACCCTTGCAAAGTTTTTCTGCTGAAAGGAAAAAATAAAAAAATTACTTGAAGAATGTGTGGAAGTCGAGAACATTATCTCTGAAAGCAAAAATGTGTATGTTTGAAGGAATAGTGGTTCCAACAATGTTGTATGGTTGCGAGGCGTGGGCTATGGATAGAGTGGTGCGCAAGAGGATGGATGTGCTGGAAATGAGATGTTTGAGGACAATGTGTGGTGTGAGGTGGTTTGATCGAGTAAGTAATGTAAGGGTAAGAGAGATGTGTGGAAATAAAAAGAGCGTGGGTGAGAGAGCAGAAGAGGGTGTTTTGAAATGGTTTGGGCATATGGAGAGAATGAGTGAGGAAAGAGTGACCAAGAGGATATATGTGTCGGAGGTGGAGGGAACGAGGAGAAGAGGGAGACCAAATTGGAGGTGGAAAGATGGAGTGAAAAAGATTTTGTGTGATCGGGGCCTGAACATGCAGGAGGGTGAAAGGAGGGCAAGGAATAGAGTGAATTGGTATTAAGAATATATGGTGTGGGTCGCAAGTTGTTGGAAACAGTGAAAAGTTTTTATCGAGGATGTAAGGCATGTGTACGTGTAGGAAGAGTGGAAAGCGATTGGTTCTCAGTGAATGTAGGTTTGCGGCAGGGGTGTGTGATGTCTCCATGGTTGTTTAATTTGTTTATGGATGGGGTTGTTAGGGAGGTGAATGCAAGAGTTTTGGAAAGAGGGGAAAGAATGAAGTCTGTTGTGGATGAGAGAGCTTGGGAAGTGAGTCAGTTGTTGTTCGCTGATGATACAGCGCTGGTGGCTGATTCATATGAGAAACTGCAGAAGCTGGTGACTGAGTTTGGTAAAGTGTGTGAAAGAAGAAAGTTCCGAGTAAATGTGAATAAGAGCAAGGTTATTAGGTACAGTAGGGTTGAGGGTCAAGTCAATTGGGAGGTAAGTTTGAATGGAGAAAAACTGGAGGAAGTAAAGTGTTTTAGATATCTGGGAGTGGATCTGGCAGCGGATGGAACCATGGAAGCGGAAGTGAATCATAGGGTGGGGGAGGGGGCGAAAATCTGGGAGCCTTGAAGAATGTGTGGAAGTCGAGAACATTATCTCGGAAAACAAAAATGGGTATGTTTGAAGGAATAGTGGTTCCAAAAATGTTGTATGGTTGCGAGGCGTGGGCTATGGATAGAGTTGTGTGCAGGAGGGTGGATATGCTGGAAATGAGATGTTTGAGGACAATGTGTGGTGTGAGGTGGTTTGATCGAGTAAGTAATGTAAGGGTAAGAGAGATGTGTGGAAATAAAAAGAGCATGGTTGAGAGAGCAGAAGAGGGTGTTATGAAATGGTTTGGACACATGGAGAGAATAAGTGAGGAAAGATTGACCAAGAGGATATATGTGTCGGAGGTGGAGGGAACGAGAAGTGGGAGACCAAATTTGAGGTGGAAAGATGGAGTGAAAAAGATTTTGAGTGATCGGGGCCTGAACATGCAGGAGGGTGAAAGGAGGGCAAGGAATAGAGTGAATTGGATCGATGTGGTATACCGGGGTTGACGTGCTGTCAGTGGATTGAATCAGGGCATGTGAAGCGTCTGGGGTAAACCATGGAAAGCTGTGTAGGTATGCATATTTCCGTGTGTGGACGTGTATGTATATACATGTGTATAGGGGTGGGTTGGGCCATTTCTTTCGTCTGTTTCCTTGCGCTACCTCGCAAACGCGGGACACAGCGGCAAAAAGAAAAAAAAAAAAAAAAAAATATATATATATATATATATATATATTTTTTTTTTTTTTTTTTTTTTTATACTTTGTCGCTGTCTCCCGCGTTTGCGAGGTAGCGCAAGGAAACAGACGAAAGAAATGGCCCAACCCCCCCCCCCCCATACACATGTACATACGTCCACACACGCAAATATACATACCTACACAGCTTTCCATGGTTTACCCCAGACGCTTCACATGCCTTGATTCAATCCACTGACAGCACGTCAACCCCTGTATACCACATCGCTCCAATTCACTCTATTCCTTGCCCTCCTTTCACCCTCCTGCATGTTCAGGCCCCGATCACACAAAATCTTTTTCACTCCATCTTTCCACCTCCAATTTGGTCTCCCTCTTCTCCTCGTTCCCTCCACCTCCGACACATATATCCTCTTGGTCAATCTTTCCTCACTCATTCTCTCCATGTGCCCAAACCATTTCAAAACACCCTCTTCTGCTCTCTCAACCACGCTCTTTTTATTTCCACACATCTCTCTTACCCTTACGTTACTCACTCGCTCAAACCACCTCACACCACACATTGTCCTCAAACATCTCATTTCCAGCACATCCATCCTCCTGCGCACATCTCTATCCACAGCCCACGCCTCGCAACCATACAACATTGTTGGAACCACTATTCCTTCAAACATACCCACTTTTGCTTTCCGAGATAATGTTCTCGACTTCCACACATTTTTCAAGGCTCCCAAAATTTTCGCCCCCTCCCCCACCCTATGATCCACTTCCGCTTCCATGGTTCCATCCGCTGACAGATCCACTCCCAGATATCTAAAACACTTCACTTCCTCCAGTTTTTCTCCATTCAAACTCACCTCCCAATTGACTTGACCCTCACCCCTACTGTACCTAATAACCTTGCTCTTATTCACATTTACTCTTAACTTTCTTCTTCCACACACTTTACCAAACTCAGTCACCAGCTTCTGCAGTTTCTCACATGAATCAGCCACCAGCGCTGTATCATCAGCGAACAACAACTGACTCACTTCCCAAGCTCTCTCATCCCCAACAGACTTCATACTTGCCCCTCTTTCCAGGACTCTTGCATTTACCTCCCTAACAACCCCATCCATAAACAAATTAAACAACCATGGAGACATCACACACCCCTGCCGCAAACCTACATTCACTGAGAACCAATCACTTTCCTCTCTTCCTACACGTACACATGCCTTACATCCTCGATAAAAACTTTTCACTGCTTCTAACAACTTGCCTCCCACACCATATATTCTTAATACCTTCCACAGAGCATCTCTATCAACTCTATCATATGCCTTCTCCAGATCCATAAATGCTACATACAAATCCATTTGCTTTTCTAAGTATTTCTCACATACATTCTTCAAAGCAAACACCTGATCCACACATCCTCTACCACTTCTGAAACCGCACTGCTCTTCCCCAATCTGATGCTCTGTACATATATATATATATATATATGTACATATATATATATATATATATATATATATATATATATATATATATATATATATATATATATATATAAATATATATATATATGATCAGACATCCCTCCAGTTGCACCTCTCAGCACATTAACATCCAAGAGTCTCTTTCGCGCACCTGTCAATTAACACGTAATCCAATAACGCTCTCTGGCCATCTCTCCTACTTACATACGTATACTTATGTACTTCTCGCTTTTTCAACCAGGTATTCCCAATCACCAGTCCTTTTTCAGCACATAAATCTACAAGCTCTTCACCATTTCCATTTACAACACTGAACACCCCATGTATACCAATTATTCCCTCAACTGCCACATTACTCACCTTTCCATTCAAATCACCCATCACTATAACCGGGTCTCGTGCATCAAAACCACTAACACACTCATTCAGCTGCTCCCAAAACACTTGCCTCTCATGATCTTTCTTCTCATGCCCAGGTGCATATGCACCAATAATCACCTATCTCTCTCCATCAACTTTCAGTTTTACCCATATCAATCGAGAATTTACTTTCTTACATTCTATCACATACTCCCACAACTCCTGTTTCAGGAGTACTGCTACTCCTTCCCTTGCTCTTGTCCTCTCACTAGCCCCTGACTTTACTCCCAAGACATTCCCAAACCACTCTTTCCCTTTACCCTTGAGCTTCGTTTCACTCAGATCCAAAACATCCAGGTTCCTTTCCTCAAACATACTACCTATCTCTCCTTTTTTCACATCTTGGTTACATCCACACACATTTAGAACCCCAGTCTGAGCCTTCGAGGAGGATGAGCACTCCCCGTGATCGTTATCTTGTGGAGGCTAAGGTGAAGATTTGTATGGGTTTTCAGAAAAGAAGAGTGAATGTTGGGGTGAAGAGGGTGGTGAGAGTAAGTGAGCTTGGGAAGGAGACTTGTGTGAGGAAGTACCAGGAGAGACTGAGTGCAGAATGGAAAAAGGTGAGAACAATGGAAGTAAGGGGAGTGGGGGAGGAATGGGATGTGTTTAGGGAATCAGTGATGGATTGCGCAAAAGATGCTTGTGGCATGAGAAGAGTGGGAGGTGGGTTGATTAGAAAGGGTAGTGAGTGGTGGGATGAGGAAGTAAGATTATTAGTGAAAGAGAAGAGAGAGGCATTTGGACGATTTTTGCAGGGGAAAAAATGCAATTGAGTGGGAGATGTATAAAAGAAAGAGACAGGAGGTCAAGAGAAAGGTGCAAGAGGTGAAAAAGAGGCCAAATGAGAGTTGGGGTGAGAGAGTATCGTTAAATTTTAGGGAGAATAAAAAGATGTTCTGGAAGGAGGTAAATAAAGTGCGTAAGACAAGGGAGCAAATGGGAACTTCATTGAAGGGCGCAAATGGGGAGGTAATAACAAGTAGTGGTGATGTGAGAAGGAGATGGAGTGAGTATTTTGAAGGTTTGTTGAATGTGTTTGATGATAGAGTGGCAGATATAGGGTGCTTTGGTCGAGGTGGTGTGCAAAGTGAGAGGGTTAGGGAAAATGATTTGGTAAACAGAGAAGAGGTAGTAAAAGCTTTGCGGAAGATGAAGGCCGGCAAGGCAGCAGGTTTGGATGGTATTGCGGTGGAATCTATTAAAAAAGGGGGTGACTGTATTGTTGACTGGTTGGTAAGGTTAGTTGATGTATGTATGACTCATGGTAAGGTGCCTGAGGATTGGCGGAATGCGTGCATAGTGCCATTGTACAAAGGCAAAGGGGATAAGAGTGAGTGCTCAAATTACAGAGGTATAAGTTTGTTGAGTATTCCTGGTAAATTATATGGAAGAGTATTAATTGAGAGGGTGAAGGCATGTACAGAGCATCAGATTGGGGAAGAGCAGTGTGGTTTCAGAAGTGGTAGAGGATGTGTGGATCAGGTGTTTGCTTTGAAGAATGTATGTGAGAAATACTTAGAAAAGCAAATGGATTTATATGTAGCATTTATGGATCTGGAGAAGGCATATGATAGAGTTGATAGAGATGCTCTGTGGAAGGTATTAAGAATATATGGTGTGGGAGGCAAGTTGTTAGGAGCAGTGAAAAGTTTGTATAGAGGATGTAAGGCATGTGTACGTGTTCAATTGGGAGGTGAGTTTGAATGGAGAAAAACTGGAGGCAGTGAAGTGTTTTAGATATCTGGGAGTGGATCTGGCAGCGGATGGAACCATGGAAGCGGAAGTGGATCATAGGGTGGGGGAGGGGGCGAAAATTCTGGGAGCCTTGAAGAATGTGTGGAAGTCGAGAACATTATCTCGGAAAGCAAAAATGGGTATGTTTGAAGGAATAGTGGTTCCAACAATGTTGTATGGTTGCGAGGCGTGGACTATGGATAGAGTTGTGCGCAGGAGGATGGATGTGCTGGAAATGAGATGTTTGAGGACAATGTGTGGTGTGAGGTGGTTTGATCGAGTAAGTAACGTAAGGGTAAGAGAGATGTGTGGAAATAAAAAGAGCTTGGTTGAGAGAGCAGAAGAGGGTGTTTTGAAATGGTTTGGTCACATGGAGAGAATGAGTGAGGAAAGATTGACCAAGAGGATATATGTGTCGGAGGTGGAGGGAACGAGGAGAAGAGGGAGACCAAATTGGAGGTGGAAAGATGGAGTGAAAAAGATTTTGTGTGATCGGGGCCTGAACATGCAGGAGGGTGAAAGGAGGGCAAAGAATAGAGTGAATTGGAGCGATGTGGTATACCGGGGTTGACATGCTGTCAGTGGATTGAATCAAGGCATGTGTATTGGGGTGGGTTGGGCCATTTCTTTCGTCTGTTTCCCTGCGCTACCTCGCAAACGCGGGAGACAGCGACAAAGCAAAAAAAAAATATATATATATATATATATATATATATATATATATATATATATATATATATATAATAAATCTTTTTCACTCCATCTTTCCACCTCCAATTTGGTCTCCCACTTCTCGTTCCCTCCACCTCTGACATATATATCCTTTTGGTCAATCTTTCCTCACTCATTCTCTCCATGTAACCAAACCATTTCAAAACACCCTCTTCTACTCTCTCAACCACACTCTTTTTATTACCACACCTCTCTCTTACCCTTACATTACTTACTCGATCAAACCACCTCACACCACATATTGTCCTCAAACATCTCATTTCCAGCACATCCACCCTCCTGCGCACAACTCTATCCATAGCCCACGCCTCGCAACCATACAACATTGTTGGCAACACTATTCCTTAAAACAAACCCATGTTTGCTTTCCGAGATAATGTTCTCGACTTCCAAACATTCTTCAAGACTCCCAGAATTCTCGCCCCCTCCCCCACCCTATGACTCACTTCCGCTTCCATGGTTCCATCCGCTGCCAGATATCTGAAACACTTTGCTTCCTCCAGTTTTTCTCCATTTCTCCATATATATTAATATATATATATATATATATATATATATATATATATATATATATATATATATATATATATATATATATATATATATTTTTTTTTTTTTTTTTTTTTTTACTTTGTCGCTGTCTCCCGCGTTTGCGAGGTAGCGCAAGGAAACAGACGAAAGAAATGGCCCCACCCCCCCCCCCCCCATACACATGTACATACACACGTCCACACACGCAAATATACATACCTACACAGCTTTCCATGGTTTACCCCAGACGCTTCACATGCCTTGATTCAATCCACTGACAGCACGTCAACCCCTGTATACCACATGACTCCAATTCACTCTATTCCTTGCCCTCCTTTCACCCTCCTGCATGTTCAGGCCCCGATCACACAAAATCTTTTTCACTCCATCTTTCCACCTCCAATTTGGTCTCCCTCTTCTCCTCGTTCCCTCCACCTCCGACACATATATCCTCTTGGTCAATCTCTCCTCACTCATTCTCTCCATGTGCCCAAACCATTTCAAAACACCCTCTTCTGCTCTCTCAACCACGCTCTTTTTATTTCCACACATCTCTCTTACCCTTACGTTACTTACTCGATCAAACCACCTCACACCACACATTGTCCTCAAACATCTCATTTCCAGCACATCCATCCTCCTGCGCACATCTCTATCCATAGCCCACGCCTCGCAACCATACAACATTGTTGGAACCACTATTCCCTCAAACATACCCATTTTTGCTTTCCGAGATAATGTTCTCGACTTCCACACATTTTTCAAGGCTCCCAAAATTTTCGCCCCCTCCCCCACCCTATGATCCACTTCCGCTTCCATGGTTCCATCCGCTGACAGATCCACTCCCAGATATCTAAAACACTTCACTTCCTCCAGTTTTTCTCCATTCAAACTCACCTCCCAATTGACTTGACCCTCACCCCTACTGTACCTAATAACCTTGCTCTTATTCACATTTACTCTCAACTTTCTTCTTCCACACACTTTACCAAACTCAGTCACCAGCTTCTGCAGTTTCTCACATGAATCAGCCACCAGCGCTGTATCATACGATTCGCCATTTCCCGCATTTGCGAGGTAGCATTAAGAACAGAGGACTGGGCCTTAGAGGGAAAATCCTCACCTGGCCCCCTTCTCTGTTCCTTCTTTTGGAAAATTAAAAAAAAAACGAGAGGGGAGGATTTCCAGCCACCCGCTCCCTCCCCTTTTAGTCGCCTTCTACGACACGCAGGGAATACGTGGGAAGTATTCTTTCTCCCCTATCCCCAGGGATAATATATATATATATATATATATATATATATATATATATATATATATATATATATATATATATATATATATATATATATATATATATATATATATATATATATATATATATATATATATATATATATATATATATATATAAGAGCAAGGTTACTAGGTACAGTAGGGTTGAGGGTCAAGTCAATTGGGAGGTGAGTTTGAATGGAGAAAAACTGGAGGAAGTGAAGTGTTTTAGATATCTGGGAGTGGATCTGGCAGCGGATGGAAGCATGGAAGCGGAAGTGGATCATAGGGTGGGGGAGGGGGCGAAAATTCTGGGGGCCTTGAAGAATGTGTGGAAGTCGAGAACATTATCTCGGAAAGCAAAAATGGGTATGTTTGAAGGAATAGTGGTTCCAACAACGTTGTATGGTTGCGAGGCGTGGGCTATGGATAGAGTTGTGCGCAGGAGGGTGTATGTGCTGGAAATGAGATGTTTGAGGACAATATATGGTGTGAGGTGGCTTGATTAAGTAATAATAGGGTAAGAGAGATGTGTGGCAATAAATAGAGTGTGGTTGAGAGAGCAGAAGAGGGTGTTTTGAAATGGTTTGGTCACATGGAGAGAATGAGTGAGGAAAGATTGACAAAAAGAATATATGCGTCAGAGGTGAGGGGAACGAGAAGTGGGAGACCAAATTGGAGGCGGAAAGATGGAGTGAAAAAGATTTTGAATGATCGGTCCCTGAACATGCAGGAGGGTGAAAGGCGTGCAAGGAATAGAGTGAATTGGAACGATGTGGTATACCGGGGTCGACGTGCATTCAATGGATTGAACCAGGGCATGTGAAGCGTCTGGGGTAAACCATGGAAAGTTCTGTTGGGCCTGGATGTGGAAAGGTAGCTGTGGTTTCGGTGCATTGTTACATGACAACTAGAGACTGAATGTGAACGAATGTGGGCTCTGTTGTCTTTTCCTAGCGCTGCCTCGCATATATGAAGGGGAACGGGGCTGTTATTTCATGTGTGGCGAGGTGGCGATGGGAATGAATAAAGGCAGACAGTATGAATTATGTACATGTGTATATATGTATATGTCTGTGTGTGTATATATATGTATACGTTGAGATGTATAGGTATGTATATTTGCGTGTGTGGACGTGTATGTATATACATGTGTATGTGGGTGGGTTGGGTCATTCTTTCGTCTGTTTCCTTGCGGTACCTCGCTAATGCGGGAGACAGCGACAGAGAAAAATAAATAAATAAGTAAATAAATAAATAAATAAATAAATATATATACTGCTGCAAAAGCAAATATAAACAATTGCATGTGTACTTTTGCACAAATAAACACTTGCATGTTTACTGTAGCACACGTAAGCATGAACACTTGCATATTTACTGCAACACATGTAAATATAGGCACTTGCATGTTTACTGCAGCAGCAGCCAACATAAACACTTGCATGTTTACTGCAGCAGCAGCCAACATAAACACTTGCATGTTTACTGCAGCACAAGTATGTTTGAACACTTGCACGTTTACTGCAGCAAAAGTAAACATAAGCACTTGCATGCTTTCTGCTGCACAAGTAAACATAAACACTTGTAATTTTTCTACAGCACACGTAAACATGAACACTTACATATTTACTACAGCACAAGTAAACATGAAGACTTCTCTGCTTACTGCTACAGAAGCAAACATAAACACTTGCACGATTACTGGAGCAAAAAAAAAAAAACGTAAACACTTGCATGTTTACTGCTGCAACAATTAAACATGAACACATGCGCCCATGTTTACTGCAGCAACATTAAACATAAACACTCGCATGTTTACTGCTGCACAAGTAAAGATAAACACATGCATGTTTATTGCAGCACAAGTAAACATTATCACTTCCGTGTTTACAGCTGCACAAGTAAACATAAACAATTGCATGTTTAGTGCTGTAAAGGAAATATAAGCACTTGCGTGTTTTCTGCAGCAAAATCAAACATAAACACTTCCATGTTTACTGCTGCACAAGTAAACATGAACACTTCCATGTTTACTGCAGCAAAGGTAAACATAAACACTTGCATGTTTACTGCTGCACAAGTAAACATAAACACTTGAATGTTTGCCTCTACACAAGTAAACATAAACACTTACATATTTACTGTTGCACAAGTAAAGAAAAACACTTGCATGTTTACTGCACCATACGTAAACATATGCACTTGCATGTCTACTGCAGCAAAGAAAACATAAACACATGCATGTTTACTGCTGCAAGAGAAAACATGAACACTAGCATATTTACTGCAGCACAAGTAAACATAAACACATGCATGTTTACTGCTGCAAGAGAAAACATGAACACTAGCATATTTACTGCTGCACAAGTAAACATAAACACATGCATGTTTACTGCTGCAAGAGAAAACATGAACACTAGCATATTTACTGCAGCGCAAGTAAACATGAACACCTACATGTTTACTGCTGCACGAGTAAATATAAACACTTGCGTGTTTACTGCAGCACAAATAAACTTAAACACTTTCATGTTTACTGCTGCACAAGTAATCATAAACAAATGAACATTTACTGCTGCACAAGTAATCATAAACAGATGTACATTTACTGCTGCACAAGAAACATGAGTACTTGTATGTTTAATGCAGCACAAGTAAACATAAACACTTGCATGTTTACTGCTGCACTAGTAAACATGAACACTTGCATATTTAATGCAGCGCAAGTAAACATGCACACCTGCCTGTTTGCTGCAGCACAAGTAAACATAAGCACTTGCATGTTTACTGCTGCACAAGTTAATATGAAGACTTCCATGTTTACTACAGCATAAATAAACATAAACACCTGCATGTTTACTGCAGGAAAAGTAAAGATAAACACTTTCATGTTTAGTGCAGCTCAAGTAAACATGAATACTTTCATATATACTGCAGCACACGTATACATATACACTAGCGTGTTTAATGCTGTACAAATTAATGCTGTACAAATAAACGTAAATACTTCAGTGTTTACTGCAGCAAAAGGAAACATAAATACTTGCATGTTTACTGCTGTATATTTAAACATAAACACTTGCATGTTTACTGCTGCACAAGTAAACATAAGCACTTGCATATTTACCGTTGCACAAGTAATCATAAACACTTGCATGTTTACTGCTGCACAAGTAACATAAACACTTGCATGTTTACTGCTGCACAAGTAACATAAACACTTGCATGTTTACTGCTGCACAAGTAATCATAAACACTTGCATGTTTACTGCTGCACAAGTAATCATAAACACTTGCATGTTTACTGCTGCACAAGTAACATAAACACTTGCATGTTTACTGCTGCACAAGTAACATAAACACTTGCATGTTTACTGCTGCACAAGTAACATAAACACTTGCATGTTTACTGCTGCACAAGTAACATAAACACTTGCATGTTTACTGCTGCACAAGTAACATAAACACTTGCATGTTTACTGCTGCACAAGTAACATAAACACTTGCATGTTTACTGCTGCACAAGTAACATAAACACTTGCGTGTTTACTGTTGCATAAGTATACTTAAACAGTTGTATATTTACTGCAGTACAAGTAACCATGAACACTGGCATATTTACTACAGCACAAGTAAACATGAAGACTTCCATGCTTACTGCTACACAAGCAAACATAAACACTTGCATGATTACTGCAACAAAAAAAGAAAAACGTAAACAATTGCATGTTTACTGCTGCAACAAGTACACATGAACACATGCGCCCATGTTTACTGCAGCAACATTAAACATAAACTCTTGCATGTTTACTGCTGCACATGTAAAGATAAACACATACATGTTTACTGCAGCACAAGTAAACATAATCACTTCCATATTTACTGCTGCACAAGTAAACATAAACACTTGCATGTTTACTGCTGCAAGAGAAAACATGAACACTAGCATATTTACTGCAGCGCAAGTAAACATGAACACCTACATGTTTACTGCTGCACGAGTAAATATAAACATTTGCATGTTTAATGCAGCACAAGTAAACATAAAAACTTGCATGTTTACTGCTGCACGAGTAAATATAAACATTTGCATGTTTAATGCAGCACAAGTAAACATAAAAACTTGCATGTTTACTGCTGCACGAGTAAATATAAACATTTGCATGTTTAATGCAGCACAAGTAAACATAAAAACTTGTATGTTTACCGCTGCACCATTAAACATAAGCACTTGCATGTCTACTGTTGCACAAGTAAATATAAACACTTGCATATTTACTGTAGCACAAGTAAACATGAACACTTGCATGTTTACTGCTGCACATGTAAACATGAAATGTTGCATGTTTACTGTTGCACAAGTAAACATGAACACTTGCATGTTTACTGCTGTGCAAGTAAACATGAACACTTGCATGTTTACTGCTGCACATGTAAACATGAAATGTTGCATGTTTACTGTTGCACAAGTAAACATGAACACTTGCATGTTTACTGCTGTGCAAGTAAACATGAACACTTGCATGTTTACTGTAGCACAAGTAAACATGAACACTTGCATGTTTACTGCTGCACAAGGAAACATGAACACTTGCATGTTTACTGCTGCACATGTAAACATGAAATGTTGCATGTTTACTGTTGCACAAGTAAACATGAACACTTGCATGTTTACTGCTGCACATGTAAACATGAAATGTTGCATGTTTACTGTTGCACAAGTAAACATAAACACTTCCATGTTTACTGCTGTGCAAGTAATCATAAACCACTGTATGCTAACTGCAGCACAAGTAAACATAAGCACTTGCATGTTTACTGCTACACAAGCAAACATGAATACTTGCATCCTTACTGCTGCACAAGGAAATGTAAATGCATACAGTTAGAATGGGTGTACAGTTATAATGGGTGTAGAGTCATAATCGGTGTACACTTTTAATGGGTGTAGTCATAATGGGTTTACAGTTATAATGGGTATACAGTTATATTAGGTATACAATTATAATGGGTGAAGAGTTGTAATGGGTGTATAGTTATAATAGGTGTAGAGTCATAATGGGTGTACAGTTATCATGGGAGTAAAGTTATAATGGGAGTACAGTTATAATGGGTGCAGAGCTATATTTCGTAAACATTTATATTTGATGTAGAGTTATAATGGGTGTAGAGTTATAATGGGAGTACAGTTGTAATGGGAGTAGTTATAATAGGAGTACAGTTATAATGAAGTACAGTTAGAATGGGAGTAGAGTTATAATGGGAGCACAGTTAGATTGGGGTGCAGTTATAATGGCAGTACATTTACAATGTGTGCAGAGTTATGAGGGAAGTAGAGTCATAATGGGAGTACAGTTACAATGGGTGTACACTTTTAATGGGTGTACAGTTATAATGGGAGCAGTTATAATGAATGTACAGTTATAAAGGATATACAGTTATAATGGGTGTACACTTTCAATGGTTGCATATAGATTTCTTCTTCTGATATCCTGTATATAGATTTCTTCTTCTGATATCCTGTATAGATTTCTTCTTCTGATATCCTGTATAGATTTCTTCTTCTGATATCCTGTATAGATTTCTTCTTCTGATATCCTGTATAGATTTCTTCTTCTGATATCCTGTATAGATTTCTTCTTCTGATATCCTGTATAGATTTCTTCTTCTGATATCCTGTATAGATTTCTTCTTCTGATATCCTGTATACATTCTAACTTAAGTGTTGTAATCTTGAGTGTTGTCAGTTGTGATAATTCCAAATATTAGGGGAAAATGCCGTCTTCTGTTTCATAATAGTTTTTCATAAACTGATGTTTATCATGATGTAAATTCAGGATCAAAATTATCACAACATCTTTCTCTGTTTACAGAAAACTTATGTAAACAAGTGGAGAGTAGAGAAGCAACGCTGCTAGGCATGTGTGGAGGCCAACACACGAAGCAGGAAACTCAGCAAATGATCCTGGCTTTGGAAGCCTTCACAGAGACACCTTGGGGTATATACAAGTTGTCTTAGTTATCTGCTAAAGTAATGGAGTATCATGAAGTGAGCAGCTAGGGTAACGGAGTACCATGAAGTGAGCAGCTAGGGTAACGGAGTATCATGAAGTGAGCAGCTAGGGTAACGGAGTATCATGAAGTGAGCAGCTAGGGTAACGGAGTACCATGAAGTGAGCAGCTAGGGTAACGGAGTACCATGAAGTGAGCAGCTAGGTTAACGGAGTACCATGAAGTGAGCAGCTAGGGTAACGGAGTACCATGAAGTGAGCAACTAGGGTAACGGAATATCATGAAGTGAGCAGCTAGGGTAACTGAGTAAGATGAAGTGGGCAGCTAGGGTAACAGAGTATTGTGAAGTGAGCAGCTAGGGTAACGGAGTATTATGAAGCGAGCAACTAGGGTAACGGAATATTATGAAAGGAACAGTTAGGATAGCGGAGTATTATGAAGTGAGCAGCTAGGGTAACGGAGTATCATAAAGTGAGCAGCTAGGGTAACGGAGTATCATAAAGCGAGCAGCTAAGGTAACTGAGTATCATGAAGTGAGAAGCTAGGGTAACGGAGAGTATTATGAAGTGAGCAGTTAGGGTAACGGAGTATCATGAAGTGGCAGTTAGGGTAACGGAGTATCATGAAGTGAGCAGCTAGGGTAACTGAGTAAGATGAAGTGGGCAGCTAGGGTAACAGAGTATTATGAAGTGAGCAGCTAGGGTAACGGAGTATTATGAAGCGAGCAACTAGGGTAACGGAATATTATGAAAGGAACAGTTAGGATAGCGGAGTATTATGAAGTGAGCAGCTAGGGTAACGGAGTATCATAAAGTGAGCAGCTAGGGTAACGGAGTATCATAAAGTGAGCAGCTAAGGTAACTGAGTATCATGAAGTGAGAAGCTAGGGTAACGGAGTATTATGAAGTGAGCAGTTAGGGTAACGGAGTATTATGAAGTGAGCAGTTAGGGTAACGGAGTAATATAAAAGGAACAGCTAGGGTAACGGGGTATTATGAAGTGAGCAGCAAGGGTAACGGAATGTTGGGAAGTGAGAAGCTTGGGTAACACAGTATCATTAAGTGAGCAGCTAGGGTAACGGAGTATTGTGAAGGGTGCAGCTAGGGTAACAAAGTATCATAAAGTGAGCAGCTATGGCGACGGAATTTTATAAAGTGAGCAGCTAGGGTAACGGAGTATCATGAAGTGAGCAGCTAGGGTAACGAAGTATTATGAAGGGAGCAGCTAGGGTAACAGAGTATTATAAAGGGAGCAGCTTGAGTAACAGAGTATTGTGAAGGGAGCAGCAAGGGCAACGGACTATAATGAAGTGAGCAGCTAGGGTAACGGAGTATCATGAAGTGAGCAGATAGGGTAACAGAGTCTTATGAAATAAGCAGCTATGGTAACGGAGTATAATAAGGTGAACAGATAGGGTAACAGAGCATTATTTAGTGAGCAGCTGGGGTAACGGAGTATAATGAAGTGAGCAGCTAGGGTAACATAGTATTATGAAGGGAAGCTAGGGTAACAGAGTGTTGTGAAGGGAACAGCTAGGGTAACGGAGTATTTTGAAGGGAGAAGCTAGGGTAACAGGGTATTATGAAGGGAACAGCCAAGATAACAGAGTACTGTGAAGGGAGCAGCTAGGGTAACGGAGTATTATGAAGGGAACAGCTAGGGTAACAGAGTATTTTGAAGTGGACAGCTAGGGTAACAGAGTATTATGAAGGGAATATCTAGGGTAACGGTATTGTGAAGAGAGCAGCAAGGGTAACGGAGTATTATGAAGGGGACAGCTAGGGTAACAGAAAATTGTGAAGGGAGCAGCGAGGGTAGCGGAGTATTATGAAGTGAGCAGCTAGGGTAACAGACTATTATGAAGTCAGCAGTTAGGGTAACAGAGTATTATGAAAGGAGTAGCTAGGGTAACGGAGCATTATGAAGGGAGCAACTAGGGTAACAGAGTATTATGAAGGGAACAGCTAGGGTAACAGAATATTGTGAAGGGAGCAGCTAGGATAACAGAATATTATGAAGGGAACTGCTAATGGAAAAGAATATTATGAAGTGAGCAGCTAGGGTAACAGAGTATTATGAAGGGAGTAGCTAGGGTAACAGAGTATTACAAAGGGAACAGCTAGGACAGAGTATTGTGAAGGGAGCAGCTGTGGTAAAGGAGTATCATGAAGTGAGCAGCTAGGGTAACAGTGTATTATGAAGGAAGCAGGTAGGATAACGGAGTATTATGAAGTGAGCAGCTAGGGTAACAGAGTATTATGAAGGGAACAGCTAGGGTAATAGAGTATCATGAACTGAGCAGCTAAGGTATCAGAGTATTATTAAGGGAACAGCTAGGGTAACAGAGTAATATGAAGGGAGCAGCTAGGGTAACAAAGTATTAAGAAGCGAATAGCAAGGGTAACAGAGTATTGTGAAGGGGGCAGTTAGGGTAACGGAGTTTTATGAAGCGGGCAGCTAGGGTAACAGAGTATTATAAGGTGAGCAGCTACGGTAATTAAGTATTATGAAGGGAGCAGCTAGGGTAACAGAGTATTATGAGGAGAATATCTAGGTTAACAGAGTATTGTGAAGGGAGCAGCTAGGGTAGCAGAGTATTGTGAAGGGAGCAGCAAGGGTAACAGAATATTATGAAGTGAGCAACTAGGGTAACAAAGTATTATGAAGGGAGAAGCTAGGTTAACAGAGTATCATGGAAAGAGCAGCAGGGTAACAGATTGTTATGAAGGAAACAGCTAGAATAACAGAGTATTGTGAAGGAAGCAGCTATGGTAACGGAGTATTATGAAGGGAACAGCTAGGGTAACAAAATGTTATTAAGGAAGCAGCTAGGGTAACGAAGTATTGTGAAGTGAGCAGCTAGAGTAACAGAGTATTATGAGGCGAACAGCTAGGATAACAGTATTATGAAGGGAACAGCAAGGGTAACAGAGTATTATGAAGGGAACAGCTACGGTAACAGAGTATTATGAAGGGAGCAGCTGGGGTAAAAGAGTATTATGAAGCGAACAGCTAGGGTAATGGAGTATCATAAAGTGAGCAGCTAAGGTAACGGAGTATCATGAATTGAGCACCTAGGGTAACGGAGTGTACTGAAGTGAGAAGCTTGGTAACACAGTATCATTAAGTGGGCAGCTAGGGTAACTGAGTATTGTGAAGGGAGCAGCTAGGGTAACAGAGTATTTTGAAGTGGACAGCTAGGATAACAGAGTATTATGAAGGGAATATCTCGGGTAACAGTATTGTGAAGAGAGCAGCAAGGGTAATGGAGTATTATGAAAGGAACAGCTTGGGTAAAAGAGTATTATGACATGAACAGCTTGGGTAACAGAGTATTATGAGGGAATATCTAGGGTTACAATATTGTGAAGTGAGCAGCTAGGGTAATGGAGTATTATAAAGTGAGCAGCCAGGGTTACAGAGCATTATGAAGGGAACAGCTAGGGTAACAGAATATTGTGAAGGGAGCAGCTTTAGTAACGGAGTATTATGAAGTGAGCAAGCTAAGGTAACAGATTATCATGAAGTCAGCATTTAGGGTAACAGAATATTATAAAAGGAGCAGGTAGGGTAACGGAGTATCATGAAGGGAGCAACTACGGTAACAGAGTATAATAAAGGGAACAGCAAGGGTAACAGAGTATTATCAAGGAAGCAGCTAGGGTAACGAAGTATTACGAAGTGAGCAGCTAGAGTAAAAGAGTATTGTGAAGGGAACAGCTAGGGTAACAGAGTATTATGAAGTGAACAGCTAGAGTAACAGACTATTATGAGGGGAACAGCTAGGATAACTGTATTATGAAGGGAACAGCAAGGGTAACAGAGTACTTTGAAGGGAACAGCTAGGGTAACAGAATATTATGAAGGGAGCAGCTAGGGTAACAGAATATTATGAAGGGAGCAGCCAGGGTAGCAGAGTATCATGAAGGGAACAGCTAGGGTATCAGACTATCATGAAGGCGCAGCTAAGGTATCAGAGTATTATCAAGGGAACAGCTAGGGTAACAGAGTATTATAAAGTGAGCAGCTAGGGTAACAGAGTATTATGAAGCGAACAGCTAGGGTAACTGAGTATTGTGAAGGAAGCATTTAGGGTAAATGAGTTTTATGAAGGGAGCAGCTAGGGTAACAGAGAATTATGAAGGAAGCAGCTAGGGTAACAGAGTATTATGAAGCTAATAGCAGAGGTAACAGAAGGAAGCAGCTGGGGTATCAGAGTATTTTGAAGCGAACATTTAGGGTAACAGAGCATTATGAAGGGAGCAGCTAGGATAACAGAGTATTACAAAGGGAGCAGCAAGGATAACAGAGTATCATGAAGGGAGCAGCTAGGGTAACAGAGTATTATGAAGGAAACAGCTAGGGTAACGTTGTATTATGAAGGGAACAGCTAGGATAACAGAGCATTATGAAGGGAAGAGCTATGGTAACAGAGTATCATTATGGGAACAGCTAGGGTAACGTTTTATTATGAAGGAAACAGCTAGGATAACAGAGTATTATGAAGGGAACAGCTAGGGTAACGTTGTATTATGAAGGGAACAGCTAGGATAACAGAGCATTATGAAGGGAAGAGTATCATTATGGGAACAGCTAGGGTAACGTTGTATTATGAAGGAAACAGCTAGGATAACAGAGTATTATGAAGGGAAGAGCTAGAGTAACAGAGTACTATGAAGGGAACAGCTAGACTTAGGAATGATGTGTAGATAATAGTTGTTTTTAACCATTCGTACAATAAGTTTACATTTTTAGTGTTGATAAGTGAGTATAGTGGTCAGTAGATGATCATCTGGGTTGACTTCCAGTACGTGTGCCAGCCTGGACTGTGATTAAGATGGCAGCAGAGCTTGAGTCTGCCCTTCCTGGCAAAGTATCAGTCTTGGCAGAGCAGATTACCAGGGAAGTTGACCCTGAGAATCAGGCATGGCAGAGAGAAGCTGAGATATGGGACGCTACTCAAGATAATGGTAGACGTAAGATACAGCTGATCCTACAGGTACAGTACTGTACTAGCTTTAATCTTCACTTTATTGATTCAGCTTGATATGATTGAAGATTTGTAACAATATAAACCTCCCAGGTATATTTGTTTACATTGAAGAATTGCATTGGGTTTACAAAGAGTTTAGATGAACTTTTAAATAATTGAAAACGGTTGCTGCATGTATGTACGTGTGGACATGGTAGGTTGCTGTATGTATGTACGTGTGGACATGATAGGCTGCTGTATGTATGTACGTGTGGACATGGTAGGCTGGTGTATGTATGTACGTGTGGACATGATAGACTGCTGTATGTATGTACGTGTGGACATGGTAGGCTGCTGTATGTATGTACGTGTGGACATGGTAGGCTGCTGTATGTATGTACGTGTGGACATGATAGGCTGCTGTATGTATGTACGTGTGGACATGGTAGGCTGGTGTATGTATGTACGTGTGGACATGATAGACTGCTGTATGTATGTACGTGTGGACATGGTAGGCTGCTGTATGTATGTACGTGTGGACATGGTAGGCTGCTGTATGTATGTACGTGTGGACATGGTAGACTGCTGTATGTATGCACGTGTGGACATGATAGACTGCTGTATGTATGTACGTGTGGACATGGTAGGTTGCTGTATGTATGTACGTGTGGACATGATAGGTTCCTGTATGTATGTACGTGTGGACATGGTAGGCTGGTGTATGTATGTACGTGTGGACATGGTAGGGTGGTGTATGTATGTACGTGTGGACATGAAGGGTAAAAGATGGATAGCTTATAGATTGATGAAAGGTCTATAGTAATGTGAATATGTAATGTGGATTGAGGACTGGTGTTTAGAATTGTAGATAAGCTCACCTTCCAAATGTTTTGAACATTTTTGTAAAGATAAAGACATGCAAGAGAAATTACTTACTATGCTAAGGAATGTTTCTTACAGGCAGTGAACGAAGAGACATTGCAGCCTGCTCAGGCCCTCCTGACTTTAGCAGAGTTTGTACACAGTGTTCGTCTAGTCCCTGATGGTTCATCATGCTGGACAACAAGGAGCACAATAGATAATGAACATGCCACTCAGAACAACATGATCAGTGTGCGTAAGGCAAGCATTATAGTCAAGAGTGTGAAGACATTGGTAAAGGAGTGGAAAGAAAGACACCGTCATTTACTTACCTGGGTAAGCAAACATCTGATTATGTGTGAAGAAAACATCACATTTCTTTAATAATTGCTAATAATCTGTTACCATTAAGATGCCCAGGACGCTGCAGCATGATGTGTAGGGAATGGATCTGTAATGATATTAAAGGCAGAGTTCTCAGTCTCTTCACTGGGAGGATATGTGGTATAGAAGATGAGAAAGTATGAGTTTACTATGGTTCTCAGTGGGAGGGATTTTGTGGCGACGACTCATGACTGGGAAAAGCAAATCTGATGTACAGAGGTGTAGATGATATCACAAATGTAGGTAGATGTAGATAGATTGACAAATATAGGTAGATGTAGATAAATGCACAAATGTAGGTAGATGTAGATAATATCACAAATGTATGTAGATACAGATAATATCACAAATGTAGGTAGATGTAGATAATATCACAAATGTAGGTAAATGTAGATGACATTACAAATGTTGGTAGAGGTAGATGATATCACAAATATAGGTAGATGTAGGTGACATCACTGATGTAGATAGATATACATGATATCACGGGTATATATATTTTTTTTTTTTTTTTTTTTTTTTTTTTTTTTTTTTTTGTCGCTGTCTCCCGCGTTTGCGAGGTAGCGCAAGGAAACAGACGAAAGAAATGGCCCAACCCACCCCCATACACATGTATATACATACGTCCACACACACAAATATACATACCTACACAGCTTTCCATGGTTTACCCCAGACGCTTCACATGCCCTGATTCAATCCACTGACAGCACGTCAACCCCGGTACAAAACATCGCTCCAATTCACTCTATTCCTTGCCCTCCTTTCACCCTCCTGCATGTTCAGGCCCCGATCACACAAAATCTTTTTCACTCCATCTTTCCACCTCCAATTTGGTCTCCCTCTTCTCCTCGTTCCCTCCACCTCCGACACATATATCCTCTTGGTCAATCTTTCCTCACTCATTCTCTCCATGTGCCCGAACCATTTCAAAACACCCTCTTCTGCTCTCTCAACCACGCTCTTTTTATTTCCACACGTCTCTCTTACCCTTACGTTACTTACTCGATCAAACCACCTCACACCATACACTGTCCTCAAACATCTCATTTCCAGCACATCCATCCTACTGCGCACCACTCTATCCATAGCCCACGCCTCGCAACCATACAACATTGTTGGAACCACTATTCCTTCAAACATACCCATTTTTGCTTTCCGAGATAATGTTCTCGACTTCCACACATTCTTCAAGGCTCCCAGAATTTTCGCCCCCTCCCCCATCCTATGATCCACTTCCGCTTCCATGGTTCCATCCGCTGCCAGATCCACTCCCAGATATCTAAAACACTTTACTTCCTCCAGTTTTTCTCCATTCAAACTCACCTCCCAATTGACTTGACCCGCAACCCTACTGTACCTAATAACCTTGCTCTTATTCACATTTACTTTTAACTTTCTTCTTTCACACACTTTACCAAACTCAGTCACCAGCTTCTGCAGTTTCTCACATGAATCAGCCACCAGCGCTGTATCATCAGCGAACAACAACTGACTCACTTCCCAAGCTCTCTCATCCCCAACAGACTTCATACTTGCCCCTCTTTCCAAAACTCTTGCATTCACCTCCCTAACAACCCCATCCATAAACAAATTAAACAACCATGGAGACATCACACACCCCTGCCGCAAACCTACATTCACTGAGAACCAATCACTTTCCTCTCTTCCTACACGTACACATGCCTTACATCCTCGATAAAAACTTTTCACTGCTTCTAACAACTTTCCTCCCACACCATATATTCTTAATACCTTCCACAGAGCATCTCTATCAACTCTATCATATGCCTTCTCCAGATCCATAAATGCTACATACAAATCCATTTGCTTTTCTAAGTATTTCTCACATACATTCTTCAAAGCAAACACCTGATCCACACATCCTCTACCACTTCTGAAACCACACTGCTCTTCCCCAATCTGATGCTCTGTACATGCCTTCACCCTCTCAATCAATACCCTACCATATATATATATATATGTATATGGGGATAGGGGTGAAAGAATACTTAGCACGCATTCCTCGCGTGTCGTAGAAGGCGACTAGAGGGGACGGGAGCGGGGGGCCAGAAATCCTCCCCTCCTTGTATTTTTTAACTTTCTAAAATGGGAAACAGAAGAAGGAGTCACGCGGGGAGTGCTCATCCTCCTCGAAGGCTCAGATTGGGGTGTCTAAATGTGTATGGATGTAACCAAGATGTGAAAAAAGGACAGATAGGTAGTATGTTTGAGGAAAGGAACCTGGATGTTTTGGCTATGAGTGAAACGAAGCTCAATGGTAATGGGAAAGAGTGGTTTGGGAATGTCTTGGGAGTAAAGTCAGGGGTTAGTGAGAGGACAGGAGCAAGGGAGGGAGTAGCAGTACTCCTGAAACAGGAGTTGTGAGAGTATGTGATAGGATGTAAGAAAGTAAATTCTCTATTAATATGGGTAAAACTGAAAGTTGATGGAGAGAGATGAGTGATTATTGGTGCATATGCACCTGGGCATGAGAAGAAAGATCATGAGAGGCAAGTGTTTTGGGAGCAGCTGAATGAGTGTGTTAGTGGTTTTGATGCACGAGACCGGGTTATATTGATGGGTGATTTGAATGCAAAGGTGAGTAATGTGGCAGTTGAGGGAATAATTGGTATACATGGCGTGTTCAGTGTTGTAAATGGAAATGGTGAAGAGCTTGTAGATTTATGTGCTGAAAAAGGACTGGTGATTGGGAATACCTGGTTTAAAAAGCGAGATATACATAAGTATACGTATGTAAGTAGGAGAGATGGCCAGAGAGCGTTATTGGATTACGTGTTAATTGACAGGCGCGCGAAAGAGACACTTTTGAATGTTAATGTGCTGAGAGGTGCAACTGGAGGGATGTCTGATCATTATCTTGTGGAGGCTAAGGTGAAGATTTGTATGG